>NC_133330.1:97503237-97803237 GCF_042186555.1 Aquarana catesbeiana
GCTGTCTATGTACTACATTGCTCCTAGCAACCCAGCAGAAGAGCAGTTTCATGGCCAGTGGAGTCCAGTCTACACATCATGTGCACTGCATACTCTTTGTCCACATCAATCCTAAGCCAAAGTCTCTGATTTATATTACTTATAAGGAACCTGTAACCAACAAAAATACTGTGCACTTTGATTACCCCCTTGTGAAAATTATACTTACCCATCTGTCTCTGGTTTTAATGTTTTATTAGTTACTGAACCAGAGCAAGTATGCAGATTAGAAAAGGGTTTCCAATCCACATTTGTATTAACCGCTTGCCGACCAGTGCACGCCGATTTATGTCGGCAGAATGGCACTGGTGGGCAAAAGGGGGTACAGGTACTTCCTCTTTAAGAAGCGGTGTTGCAGGCACGCATGTGACCACGGGTCCCGCGGACTCGATGTCCGCCGGGTGCCCGTGTCACGGAGAGGTAGAGATGCTTTTGTAAACAAAGCATTTCCCCGTTCTGCCTAGTGACAGGACAGAGAGCACTGCTCTCTGTCATCGAGAGCAGTGATCACTGTCATGTGAGGTGTAGCCCCTCCCCCCCACAGTTAGAATCACTCCCTAAGACACACTTAACCCCTTCACTGCCAGTGTAATTTACACAGTAATCAATGCATTTTTATAGCACTGATCACTGTATAAAATGACAATGGTCCCAAAATAGTGTCAGAAGTGTCCGATCTGTCCTCCATAATGTCGCAGCCCTGATAAAAATCGCCGCCATTACTAATAAAAAAAGAAAATGAATAATAATTAATAATAAAAATGCTATAAATCTATCCCCTATTTTGTAGACGCAATAAATTTTGTGCAAACTAATCAATATACGCTTATTGCGATTTTTTACCAAAAATATTTAGAAGAATACATAGCCTAAACTGAGGGAAAAAAATGTTTTATATATTTTTGGGGGATATTGTAGCAAAAAGTAAAAAATGTGTTTTTTCAAAATTGTCACTCTTTTTGTTTATAGCGCAAAAAACAAAACAAAACAAAAAAAAACGGAGAGGCGATCAAATACCACAAAAAGAAATCTCTATTTGTGGGAAAAAAAAATGGATGTCAATTTTGTTCGGGTGACCGCGTAATTGTCAAAGCAACGCAGTGCCGAATCGCAAAAAGTGCTCTGGTCAGGAAGGGGGTAAAATCTTCCGGGGCTGAAGTGGTTAAGTCACTATATCAGCAAAACAGTCAGGCAACTAGCACTTTCAGGTGAGATCAACAATAGCTGCCTGCATACCTCCTTAGTACTTTTCTACTTTAAAATGAACATTTTGGAAAATTGAGCAAGAAGCTCTCTCCCTAATAAGGAAAAAGTTCATTCTTACCTCTGCCACTACCAAAATGCTGCTCAGTTGAAGAGAATATCTGGCAAATACTGGCTGTGTGGTACAATCTCCTGTATTCTTCATACGTCTGGGCTATGGGGTAGAGTGGGAAGACGGAAGCCTTTTCTTACAAAGAAAAACATCCAAGCCCCGCTAAATTTTGCAAAAACACAAGTCTCTCAAAAGCATGTGGGAAAATGTGTTATGGTCTGATGAAACCAAGGTTGAACTTTTTGGCCATAATTCTAAAGGATACGGTTGGTACAAAAATACCATTGCATGTCACCAAAAGAACACCATACCCACAGTGAAGCATGGTAGTGACAGCATCATGCTTTGGGGCTGTTTTTTTTTCAGGTGGAACAGGGTCCTTCTTAAGTCAAGGTAGAGGGAGTTATGAATAGTACCAAATACCAGTCAATATTGGCACAAAACCTTCAGGCTTCTCCTAGAAAGCTGAACATGAAGAGGAACTACATCTTTCAGTATGACGATGACAAATCAACAAAGGGATGGCTTCACCAGAAGAAGATTAGTCTGTGGGGTGATCTGAAGAGGGCTGTGCGCAGGAGATGCCCTTGCAATCTGACAGATTTGGAGTGTTTTTGCAAAGAAGAGTGGGCAAATATTGCCATGTTAAGATGTGCCATGCTGACTCATACCCAAAAAGACTGTGCTGTGATGAAATCAAAAGGTGCTACAACAAAGTATTAGTTTAACCACTTCACAACCGGCCCATAGCCAAATGACGGCTACAGGATGGTTGCATAACTCTGGGAGGGCGTACAGTGATGTTCTCTCAGAATCCCGCTCTCGCGCGGCCCCTGGGGTGTGCACCTTAACACATCCACGGATCACGGTAAACGGCCGCTCATCGCGGCCGTTTACCATGTGACCGCTCCGTCAAATGACGGAGCGATCACATGTAAAACAAACCGGTGTGATATTTGGTTCCTCTTTCCCCTCTCCATCCAGTGTGAACGGAGGGGGGAGAGATCGGTGGCAGCAGCGATGTGGGCTGGATGTGTAGTGCCCACAGCGCTGCTCAGTGACAAATCCATTCATCCATTCTCAGCCATGCATACCCATCCATACTCTGCATACCCATCCATCCATACTCTGCATACCCATCCATCCATGCTCAGCATACTCACCATCCATGCCCATCCCATCCACACCATATTCAGCCGTACCCAGCCATACTCAGCTGTACCATCTATACCCATCCATCCCATCTATACCCAGCCATACTCAGCCGTACCCGGACATACTCGTTCATGCTCAACCATTCCCATTCATGCTCATCCATGCCACTACAGTGCCTCACAAAAGTGTAATAGGTAGTCAAATTAGATTTGAAACTTATGTCCCTAGAACACCTGATGGTGCTCCCTGCATGCTGGTCCTCTGTATGTGGCCAGGCTGTGGAAAAGTCTCACATGTGGTATCGCCATACTCAGGAGGAGTGGGAGAATCTATTTTGGGGTGTAATTTTTGGTATGTACATGCTATGTGTTAGAAATATTGTATAAATGGACAACGTTGTGTAAAAAAAAAAAAAAAAAATGCGTTTTCATTTTCTTTACAAATGTTCCAAAAAGTTGTAGAAAAAACTGACATGTTCAAAAGACTTTCTTTCCAAAATGGGGTAATTTTTGGGGCATTTCCATTGTCCTGGTTCTCCGGGGCCTTCAAAAGTGTAAGAGGTAGTCAAGGAATTATATGTGTAATTTATGCTCCAAGAACGCCTGATGGCGCTCCCTGCATGTTAGGCCTCTGTATGTGGCCACGCTGTGTAAAAGTCTCACACGTGGTATCGCCATACTCAGTAGCAGCAGAATGTTTTGGGGTATAATATGTGCTATGCATATGCTGTGTGTGAGAAATAACCTGCTAATAACAATTTTGTGAAAAAAAAAAAAAGAAGAAAAAATAATCTTGATTTTGCAAAGAATTGTGGGAAAAAAATTACAACTTCAAAACATTTACCATGCCTCTTACTAAATACCTTGGAATGTCTACTTTCCAAAAAGGAAAGAAAATTTGGGGGGTATTTGTACTTCCCTGGCTTGTTAGGGTCTCAAGAAATGAGATGGGCCGTCAGTACTTCAGGTGTGATCAATTTTCAGAGATTGGCACCATAGCTTGTGGACTCTCACAAAGACCAAATATACACAGATTTGGGTTATTTTTACAAAAGAAATGCAATATGTATATGTAAATTTTGGCCACAATATATGAAGAAAAATTACTAATTTGCAAAATTTTATAACAGAAATGAAGAAAATGCATTTTTTTATTACAGAATTTTCGGTCTTTTTTCTTTTATAGCGCAAAAAATAAAAACCCCAGCGGTGATTAAATACCACCAAAAGAAAGCTCTATTTGTGTGAAAAAAAAAGGACAAAAAATTCATATAGGTACAGTGTTGTATGACTGAGTAATTGTCATTCAAAATGTAAGCGCACCAAAAGCTGAAAATTGGTCTGGTTAGGAAGGGGGTTTAAGTGCCCAGTGGTTAAGGGTGTGCACACTTTTGCAACCATATTTTATTTTTACTTCCCTCCACCTAAAAGATTTCAGTTTGTTGTTCAACTGAGTTGTACAGTTTATAGGTCACATTAAAAGGTGGAAAAAGTTCTGAAATGATTTATCTTTGTCCCATTTTTTTTAAATGTAGTGTCAAACCAGTCCAACATAAATATAGATATAAAAAACTATATACAAGTTCAATTCTTCTGTGTAGATTCTATCTCAAACACCGTGCCTTCCTAAAGTGCAATGTGCTTGGATTTACAAGAAACAAGAAGTGCTTCACCCGAAGTGTCATAAATCTGCTCACCAGATATCTCTGGCCACAAAGTGACCGCCAGGCATATACAGTAATAGAAGGGAACCTTCCTCAATCAGCTAGGATCTTCCAAGCCGCATGTAGCTTCATTCAATCATAGACAATGCATGGTGTTCCTCAGTGTTCCACTCTTGGAGTATAAATCCAACGCTCTTAGTCATTAGATCTGTGGAAATTGGCTCCCCCATAAACGAGCCACAGAAAGGCAATATAGTGTAATCCTGTCTTTATTAAAAAGCACTTACATGCCTATAAAAGTACAGCGGATAGCAGCACAGCTGTGAGATGAGGCATCGGCCAGTCCGTCACTCGGTGTGTGAAGCAGGAAGCGCGGCGTGCGTCTCAGCAGGGAGTGGAAGTAAAACTCCTGTATCAGGCGTCTGAAGCCTCGTTTTCAATGCATTTCGTGCTAGGGCGCACGTCATCAGGAAAACTTTCCTGAATATTTTCACTCCCATTTTTTTACATCACAGAAACCTGACATTTTAACAGGGGTGTATAGACCTTTCATATCCACTCCATATATAGATATATACACATGTAGCGTCACGGTCCTTCAGAAACTGAAGGTTCTAGAATTGCCAAAACTTTTCCAAAGAATTCAGACATAGTGGCAGTGGTATAGAAAGGCCACATGTTGCATGTCTGAGAGGGAGCCAGAGTCAGATAATGGGAATAGTGTCATAACAGAACATCGCTCCAGGACAAGGAAACAGCTACCACCATGAACAATGGTCAGAGTTTCCTGTAGACGGTCTGCAAAACACATGCTATTTGGTTCTTTCAGAATCAATGAGGTTGTGTCCCAATATAGGGGCCACTATAACTCAGATGCAGACAGTGTTTCTGTGGCTGTGTCTCAGTAGAAGAGGGCAGCAATATGCTGTATGAGTTTTCGGGTGAGAAGGTGTCATCCAGGAGGCATGATGCAGTCTGGATAGGAAAGAAAACCTACCAATTGTAAACTACTCAGGGAATCCTAAAGAGACAAAATGGCAGCTGAGGCAGAATTCACACTGGAAGGAATATATGAACTGGAACAAGGTCAAAAGAATCATCTAATGCTAGCACTAGAGGGTTCTTGGTCCTGGTTACAAACAGGGGTAACTTGCTATTGAACCTCGAGACCAGGATGTCCACATAAAGGGCTCACTCCCCTTGGTGAAGTTGGTGACAACTGAGGTAATCCGCCCTCCAACTGTCCACATCTCTCTCTCTCTCTCTCTCTATATATATAGAGATATATATAGAGATATATATATATATATATATATATATATAGAGATATATATATATAGAGATATATATATATATATATATAGAGATATATATATATATATATATAGAGATATATATATATATAGAGATATATATATATATAGAGATATATATATATATATATATATATATATATATATATATATATATATATATATATATATATATATATATATATATATATACTCAAGTCACCGCCGTCTGTCTGCATGATCAGTGTATCATGCAGGCAGACAGCGGCCGGCGTGTGATAATTCCTTCGGAGGCTATTCCAGCTTTCAAAAGCCGCACCTCCTGCTTGTCTGTGATAGGCTGAACAGCTGTCAGTGTACAGCCTATCACGGACATTCTCTCATCCTCGTCCGTGGTATGAGAATGAGAGAATGTCCGTGATAGGCTGACCGCTGAGTGTTCTGCCTATCACAGACGAGGAGGAGGCGCGGCTTTTGAACAGTGGAATGGCCGCCGCACATACACGCTGATCGGAGGATGGAGATCGCCACAGGGAGGCTGCACAGGACACAGGTAAGCTGCACAGGACACAGGTAAGCTGCACAGGGACACAGGACACATACACATGTACAGGACACATACACATGTACAGGTAGGCTGCACAGGACACAGGGAAGCACGCAGCTGCAGATGGGCATTGTTGACCCTCTGCATTTCTCACCCTCGTCTTATACTCGGGTCAATAAGTTTTTCCCAGTTTTTGTGGTAAATTAGGGGCCTCGACTTATACTCGGATCGACTTATACTCCAGTATATACGGTACTTCTATTAAGGGTGCCTGACTCCTGACACCCACCTTTAAAACTGGGGTTTGTAGCTCGCGATGTAAGAGCCACCTTCTGTCTGCAACAGAAGGCCACCAGGAGCAACAACTGTTAAATATTTGTAACTGCACTTTTGAAGGAAAAAAACAATCCTATCTGTGTCATCTATATACATTGAAAGGATTTTAATAAACTTTGCTGCAAATTCATAACTTTCTCTTCTGAAGAAATTTCAGCTTGTTTCACCATGTCCTTTTCACCCAGATTCCTGAATGGGAGGGTCTTCCATTATAATCACTTTGTAAAATCGCTAAATGAGAAAAGCTCTAGTGTCTGTATGCTTTTAGGAGCAGTTAATCCTTATATGAACAAAAATTAAATTCCTATTTCAGAGAATCTCCAAAATTGGACTTGTATCTTAGTGCAGACGTCTTAGAAAATCAGCTAGCCAATCACAGAAGCAAATTACATTTCTGGGGACATTACATACATCAACACAAACAGTTAAACATATGAAAGGAAGGAGGTCTGACCAGATAACTGCTGTCTTTTTTCTTTTAAGCATCTACCAAATGTGCTTCAACTAAGTCCTGTGTAAAGGGTCTGAATACTTAAAGTGTAAGTTCACTTTTACAGAAAATCTGTAAGGTACCGCTGACTTGGAGTCCCGGGGTCACCGCTTCACTGGTCTGGGTATTTGACATACCCACAGCTTAATCTCCTATCTGTACCTCTCAGCATGTACAGATAGGAGGCATTCTAATTGGTCAGCATCGTCACTGACCAATCAGACTCCATCTAGCCTGTCCTGTCAGCACTGGAGAGGAGAGAAGAGAAATCGAGGAGGATTTAAAATCCCCAGACCGGTGAAGCAGCATCCCGGTTCCTACCAGGTGGGGATCACTGGACTCCAGGTCAGCGGGAGCGGAGGGAGTCCAGTGTAAGTTTATCTTACGGATTTTTTTTTTTTTTTGTAAAGGTAAACTTACCCTTTAAGCACGTCCTGAAGTAGATGAGCTTGTGCCTTGCAGAAATAAAATCTTCACTGTGCGTTCACCTCTGAAGACCCGTGAGTGTCACTCTCTTTTGGAGTACATGTACTATAGGCTTTGTTGCACACCCAAGCCCATATGTACAGTGGCAACCACTGGAATATACTTAAGTACATGTGATATTTCATTTTTGTTTCTTTTTAATATAGTCACAGACATTTCTAAAATTCTATTTTCATATTGTCATTATGGGGTACTGAGTGTAGATTAACCACTAGCTGTACATCCCCTTTAAGAGGCAGGGATAACAGGTACATGCCCTCCGTGGAGACACTCGTTGCAAGCGTCTGATCGTTCCATAAAGCGCTGGTTGTTTATCAACAAATTGTGAGTGCAACCCCCTTCCTTTTGGAGAGCTTTATTATAAACAGCATTGCGCAATGATACCTTTTTTTCTTTGTTTTTTATGAGAACCACTGTACACTGAAATCCTGAAAGAACATTGAAAATTGTAAGAAGCCGGCATAACTTTGAGGGAGAACTTGCTAATAGGACTGCTGTGAATAGGCTATCCATTGCTTCTTTACATGGAGGATTTTTATTTTCACATTTACTTGATTGTATTGTCACGGAGGATTGCAGCATTGTGTGTGTTTCTGTAGCTCAAATAGCAGGTTGAGTTTAGCACACTGTTTATTTACCGCCGTGTACAGCGTGACCGTGCCCGTGGGACCGGCGGACTCTATGTCCGCTGGTCTCCCAGCGATCGTGTCACGGAGCCGCAGAACGGGGAAATGTATATGTAAACTAGGCATTTCCCCATTCTGCCTTGTGTCATGACAGAGATTACTGTTCCCTGTTGTCATCAGAAGCAGTGATCGCTGTCATGCGAGTTGAAGCCCATCCCTCCCACAGTTAGAATTAGTCCCTAGGACACGCTTAACCCCTTCATCACCCCCTAGTAGTTAACCCCTTCACTGCCAGCGTTATTTACACAGTAATCCATGAAATTTTAATAGCACTGATCGCTGTATAAATGACAATGGTCCCAAAATAGTGTCAAAAGTGTCCGATGTGCCCGCTATGATGTCGCAGTCCTGATAAAAATCGCAGATCGCCACCATTACTAATAATAAAAAAAAAAAAAAAAAACAATGCCATAAAACTATCCCCCATTTTGTAGACGCTATAACTTTTGCGCAAACCAATCAATATACGCTTTTGGCTTTTCTTTTTACCAAAAAATGTAGAATACATATCAGCCTAAACTGAGGGAAAACTTTTTTTTTTCTAATATATTTTTGGGTGATATTACAGCAAAAAGTGAAAAATGATGTTTTTTTTCAAAATTGTCATTCTTTTGTTTATAGCGCAAAAAATAAAAACCGCAGAGGTGATAAAATACCACCAAAAGAAAGCTCTATTTGTGGGAAAAAAATTGTTTGGGTGCAACTTGCATGACCACGCAATTGTCAGTTAAAGCGACACAGTGCCGAATCGCAAAAAGTGCTCTGGTGAGGAAGGGGGTAAAATATTCTGGGGCTGAAGCGGTTAATGAGGAAAATAAAAAATTAATTTAATTTAAACTTCAATATCAAGCAGGACTATAACAAATTTAAAAAAAGTGAAGGGGGTCTGAATACTTTATGAATGCACTATATATTTATTTATATTTGCCATCTATGCTGTTTATCCAAACATTGAGGTGTGCAGCGTCTAGATATTGTTTCATATATTTTGTGTTTTATTCAAATTACACTAAGCACGAAGGTGGTTCTGCACAGACGTTATGACAGTGGACTTCTCCAACTGCATGGCAAAATTTAGGCTATTGCATATTGGCAAGTAGCGGACTATATATAATCCAATAATGATCACCCATGAATTGTACAGGCTGAGAGAAAAAAAAAAAAAAAACTTAAAGTGAGACTAAAGTTTTTTTATTATTAGTAAATTAAATATGAGGTTTATAATTCTTTAACAGGAACCTGCCACTGAAGGCAAGGGTAGAAAAGGGATCTGGGAGGTGGTGTGTGCGAGAGCGAGAGACAGAGCGAGAGAGAGTGTGCGTGTACTTTTTTCTGGGTGGCTTCAACAATCAATTTAAATCTGCCTATAGAGGGGATTAAAATTCGTCCAGATTTCAATCCATTTGTATCTGTTCCCGATTGACTTCTGGTGAATGTTTGAAACTTTCCTGTCCTGGAAGAAGGGGGGCATTCCTCCATTTGCCTCCCTTTTGCAGCATATTCTGACAGTGGGGGCATACCCCTCTGTCAAAATGCAATAGTGCAGCAGGGAGGATTCCCTCATTCACCTTGAATGTGTGGATCTGGAAATCATTTTTTTTTAACAGCTGTCTGCCTGATCAAAAAGAAAATACATATCTAGGGCCAGCTTTATATGTGATGGCTGCATTTGTTTTCTTTGTTGAGGTTTCTTTCATTTTCACCTGGTGATCTGACAATAAGTCTGTTATTTCTCAACAGAACAAGCTGTCCTGCAGATGTAGCAGTTAGGGGATTGAGACAAACCATTTAACACCGACAGGGCACTTACAATGATCAGCTTTTATTTATATAAAACCTTAATCCAAAAAGGAGCAAAACAGTTAATGCTTAAAAAGTGTTAGCTAAAATTTGGCTTCAATTTGTTTAGTGTACATAAATCTGCTAGTGCATCTAACACTCCGCTGACTGCCGACTGACAATGCTGCTGTCATAAAAGGTGCATCTGTTGCTCCTCCATCCAGAGTTTAGGCACAAATACAAAAAGTGTGTTATTAGCCAGATCACCAGGTTAAAAATACAGAAGTGGGAGGTCTACCAAAAAAGAAAACAATGCAGCTTTAATGATTGGCGAGCTGCAATATATTACATTTTTGGTTTGGGGTTAATTACCGCTTTAAACAAAATGGCAAACTGGCAGAAAAGAATAAACATGATCTAAGTAATTAGCAGTCTGTAGGTTAATTGAATCACAGACAATATTGGAAAAACATTGAGCATTTTATTTCTGAATGTTTTACGCTGTCAAAACAGCCTAAGTTTGGAGAAGCAGAGACATTTCCCAGTTTCCTGTGTCCATAACATCTACAGTAAATTATTTATTTAATAATGCACCAGACCCTGCATTATGCACAGAAGGAATCATTTAAGGACCTGTTCACATCAGTCATGCTGGCTGCATTGCTGCACACAGGCCCAATGTAATGACCAGTTGAAATCCATTGTTTCCACACGCTGCATAGATGTGTGCTGGGTGAAAATGTAACATGCTGCATTTAAATGCAGCACAAGAATGCATCACAGTGCAATGCAGGATATGTTAAGACAAAATGGATTCTTAGACCATAGGGAGAAAAACGACTAGGAAAGGTACATACTCCACTTCACCTATTCCCGTCTTCTCTTTCTGCCAAACCACCCTCTACATCATTTGTTGCCCAATTATTCCTGCAGCTGATGATGCATTATATAAGGTCTCCACCTCTGGAGACTCACACCATGATTAACATAGGTACATGAACATAGCATGTTGAAAAGGAGGAAACCATTTCATATGGTTGCCATTGCAGACCACTCTTTCTAAATGTGCTAGATACCTGGCTGACATGCCCATCTTCTGGCTACAATACTTTAAAGGCACTGAACTGAAACATGTATACAGATAAAAACTTCTAACTTTCTGGTTTACGCACTTTTGACAGAACTGAGGACAGTGGGTCAGCATAACAGCCAAGCAACCAGCATTTCCAGAAGAAGATTAGCAGTGGTAGGCCCCATATTTCTCACAGGTGTGGTTTTAACAGTATCTCCATTTCAGTGTAATGCCACCAACAGCTCCTCACAACTTCAGCAACTAAAATAAAAGCCGATCAGTTGATATAAAACCAAAAATCAGGTACACAATAGAGTCAAACTCTTTTTGCTCCCTTAGCCTTTTTTTTTTTTTTTTTTTTTTTTACAAATGTTAGTCACATTTTAGGCCTGAAGATTACTTAAACTCCCAAAAAGGATTATAGATTTTCTAAAAGCGGAGAACCTGCAAAATAAACTTTTGGCAGTTGCAATTTTTTATGCCACTTGACAACAGCACTGTTGTTTATCAAATCTATATTTTCAGTAAGAATTCATTTTAGATCCATCATTGGTGGTTGGAAGCTAGCTGGTTGCAGGAGGAATACGTAAAGATTAAATGTAATGAAGCTATCAAGCTTTTCTGGACAGAAAATAGGTACGCTGGGTCAGATCTCCTTCAGTGGGAGGCTTTTAACCACTTAAGGACCGAGCCTTTTTCTGAGATTTGATGTTTAAAAGTTAAAAACCTTTAAAAAGTTTTGCTAGGAAAATTTATTAATATATATATATATATATATATATATATATATATATATATATATATATATATATATATATATATATATAGTTTGGGGGTTCTAACACCCTAGAGAATAAAATGGCGGTCGTTGCAATACTTTGTCACACCGTATTTGCGCAGCGGTCTTACAAGTGCACTTTTTTTTGGGAAAAAATATACTTTTGATTAAAGAAATAAGACAACAGTAAAGTTAGCCCAATTTTTCTTTATATTGTGAAAGATGATGAATCCGCCGCAGAGACCACTTTTATCTGAAAGCAGACACCGGGGTTATGGCAGCTAGCTAACTCATCTATGATCTGAGTTTCAATGGTGGGACGTCTGAGGTGGGAAGAGGGGGAGGAGTTGACCCTTATGGGAGGGGGAGAGAACATGCCAACTCTTCTCCCTAAACAGCATTGTTGGGGCTTGAATTCTTCATTGTTCTGTTTTTTGTTTGCAATAAAAAAAAAAAAAAAGGGAGCGTAAATACTATACGGGGGTGTGGTTGGGATTCAGGAAAATATGCTAACAGAATGATGGCACTGATATCCTTGACTGAATCACTGTGAATTTATTCCTACCGATCTAGGATTACCCACCCGGTGTTTTGTATGTAACATTTTTGTTATGCTAAATAAACTTAAAAAAATAAATTTAAGTCCACACAAACACAATGCCCATTTTTGAGAAAAATTATAAAAGATGCATTTGAGTTTGAATGAATGAATAAATACCAAAAATGTCAATGCTCCAAATTGCGCATGCCCACGAAACATCAAACTATTATCCAACAATCAACCATCTGCAACTATAACTACTTATATCTGTTACATCGGTTACATCGGTATGTGCGAGGTTACCCAATTTGTGTTGGGTATTCTGAATGGATGTAGTCGCAGTCTGGCCAAATTTCCATTATGCAAATTGAAAGATGGCAGTTAGCAGGGGGCTGTCTGGGCTAAACACATAGCAAATTTCATCAGGAACCTGTTAAAGAATTTGCATAAAGAATAGGCAACATAAATTGCCAACACAAGGACGCTGATAAGCTCTCTATGTGATAACATAGTGCTGATGACAGGTTCTCTTTAAAGACTAAAAAAAGAGTGTGGGTGTAATAATATGGTGCCAAGTGGACTCCCCCGCTTTAAAAAAAAAAAAAAAAAAAAAGGAAGGTTTTCCCCTGCAGCAGCTGTCAGATTTGAAAGTGGCACAGCTGTGTGGGGCTCTTTCTGCACAGCCAAGTCACTCATTTAGAGATATGTGAATGAGCTGCAAGTCCTGTCTACCACTGCAGTGCCATGCTCACCACACTTAGTCCATTGACACTTCCTCCAGCTTTCTAACTGAAAGCCCATATCTTGCTATGGGCAGGGACCGAAAGTCTGCAAGAGTCTGGCATTGTGCAGGGTATCCACTGCTTTGCAAAAAAATAATAAATGCACATTTTTGCTTTCAAAAATACACTATTGTGCAAAAGTTTTAGGCATGTGTGAAAAAAATGCAGTGAATTAAGAATGCTTTCAGCAATATAAGTGTTAGTTTCTTTTTATCAATTAACAAAATGAAAAATAAATGATCAGAAGATGAATCTAAATCAAATCAATATATCGTATGACCACCCTTTTGCTTTCAAAACAGAATCAATTCTTCTAGGTATACTTGCACACAGTTTTTGAAGGAACTCGGCAGGTAGGTTGTTCCAAACATCTTTGAGAACAAACCACAGATCTTCTATGGATGAAAGCTGCCTCAAATCCTCTGTCTCTTCATGTAATCCCAGATAGACTGGATAATGTTAAGATCAGGGCTCTGTGGGGGCCAATCCATTACTTCCAGGATGGTATGTGCATTTATTTATTTTTGCAAAAGATGGACTTGGCCTTTTAGGATAAGTCAGGAGTGAATTAGACCTTTTAATTCACACCTGCACTCTGTTGAGGATAATTGAGCAGAGTTTGCACAATTATGTTTATGCCTGGTGTCATACTTCACAAGGAAGGTTAGTGAATGGATGTCCGCTGATCAGCCCCCACTTTGCATCCTGACACCTGCCATGTTGGCCATAAGCATCCAGGAGGGACAAGTCTGGCATACATGGCATAGGATAGAGGAGAAGCAAGTTGCTGAGCATTCAGAAGTGATCAGGCGGCTGATGTAAAATGTAAACAATTTCTTGGCTACTATAGCAGCCAGGTGACCATTTGCATGTCAACAGCAGCTAAAGGGTTAAAGGACCAGTCCACTCAAAAGTGAAATTATTATTATATACCTCTTGGGATCCCTATGGACAAGACCTTTCTGTCATGGTTTCCGGACATGTTGAAGTTTTATCACTACCTGGCTTGTTCCAGAGGTGTTCCCACTCTTCCTGCTGCATTCTACAGAATTAAAAAAAAAAAAGTTAAAAACTCAGGTAGAGTGGGATTCCTTCATAATGAAGAAGAGCAGAGAGGTCACAGGCTGGAGTTCTAGAGAGATGAATGGTTAGGCAATGTCACTCCTGCATCTAATAAGAAAAAAAAAAAAAAAAATGGACTGAAGAATTCAAAGCACACACCAGCAAGAGGAACAGGTTTCATTCACTGTAAATACCGACCCCGGTGCAGTTTTTTAATTTTCACTAAACTTCAGATTTAAATCTTCACACCATTTACTATACATATAAAAAGATTAATTGATCAAACACTGTTTTAGTTTAAATCTTTATTCCCATATAAAATGTTTCATGAAACTTTTAGGCCTATTAAAAACACCTCCCTCACTACCAGACTACATGGCCATAGGCGTACATGTACAATTGCCCGATTAGTAAATAGTAAACAGATATGCACCAATGTAAATGCTCAAATAAGCTCAATGACCAGCAATGCCTGTGTGTTGTACATGGCAAACTGTATACGGTCTCTTTTCTTGGATCAGGATGCAGACAATATTGAAGAATTTGAAACCGCTGGTCCTACCCTTAGCTCAGAATGCACAAAGTGTAAAGATAGTTGACATGCTCATAATGCATGCTTCATAAAGATGATCACAGAGAAAAGCTGGATCCAGAACTGGCAAGGTATAGTGAGGACTTTGACTCACTATTGAATGGCAAATAACTGCACAAGTGTAGCTTGTAATAGCAAATGATGGCAGTCAAACATTCATAATTCATCCAGACCATCTTATAGGTAAGAAGACCTCTATTATGATAGAGACCCTCCTAGATGGAGACTAGATAGAGTATGGCAGTCACACCTATATTAGGAATCTGCCAGGTAACACTCCTAAGCCCTCATGCATTTGGCAAAAGAATTAGAAATGGATGGTCATACGAACAAAAAGGATGCCACACATCACCAGCCCAGCAGGTAAGGAAAAATGTAAATGGCCACACTGCTGATGCATTTCACACCACCCACCAGGGCTTAATCATAGACCTCAACGACTAAGCCCCAGTGAGTGGGGTGAAATGCATCAGAGGCTTGGTTTAGGAGCAGTCTTTCCTTACCTGATGGACTGATGGCGTACAGCATCCTTTTATTCATATGTGCTCTATTGCTCTCTGGACTAGGCATTTGATAAGCCTGCACTCACCTAACACTGTGGGACATCAGACTTGTTTCATTCGTTATTGGAACACCTTGTACAGCTCCAAAAAGTTGTTACATGATATTGTAGAGACTAATGGTGTTCTCTGGCTTGATAGTGGACTTAAGTCCATAATGGGGATATGGCGGCCATACCCATTGTAGATGTGTACCTGGAAATATCCCATTAATATATAGCTAAACCCTGTTATACATGCATAGTCTTACAAAGGATTCTATAATGCAAATATGTAAATAGGGTGGAAGCAAAAGTTATTCAGCTTGAGGCAGACATAAGAAAACATGAATATGAACAAAACTCAGCTAAGCCAAAGTAAAGCATTAGCAGTGGCAAACATGTTAGTAACAGTCAGTGCATCCAGGAAGCCAAGCTGAGTGCCATCACATACTGAGTTCATATCTCAATCATATAGATGGGAGAGACATACAAAGCCAAGACACTTTGCACCATTCATGGACATCTTAAAGTGGTGATAAGAAGATGGTAGTGGGGAGCAATGCCTGACCAGTTTTGTGAGGCCCTCCTGGCTGCATGAAAAAGGTTTGTAACCCCCAGACCCCATAGCAGCCTCACAGGCTGCTTTGGCTATTGTTCGACCACTGGTGTTAAGTGGTCAGAAGTACATGATTATATTGTTTGTACTTTGTAGCAGACAAATTGAGGGAGAGGAGTCATCGATTTGAAAATGTGAACCTTTTGTTTATATGACACTGACAATTTGACATGACTGTGAAAGTGTTGGCTTTAAATATTACTCAAGACTAAAAAGTACCCTGGGAAAAACAGCACTCCTAGCCTAGGAGGTACACAAACATAAAACAGAAGTTGGAAGATTTGTGCACAAATAACAAAATATTAGCCAAGTTAAGATCTGAGTCAAGATATATGCATGATGCATAATTTCTTGAGTTCTATAGTGGTTGGGGGGTGGCGCCACCACTTCCTTCTCCATGACTGGCCAAAATGGATCTGCAGTAATTACAGAATGTCCATGGACAGGTGTTTGGTTCCTGGCTAGAACACTATAGATTATCTCCAGATAAAGGAAATATGATAATGGACGAGAAACACTGAATAGAAAACCTCAAACTTAAATAACTAAACCCAACAAAAGTGTAATAAAGTGCAACTCACCAGTTGTCAGACTGAAAATGAAAATTAATGTAGTCAACACATCTAAGTACATTTTCAACAAGCGCAGGAAATGCTCATTGATCTTGCTAGAAATGCAGTGTCCTGGTCACCACCTGAGATGAGCTGGAAGCAAAACAAAGTTTTATTTCCTGTATAAACTATTATTAAATTGGAACTTCACTCCCTAACTGAACTTTTACCCAAAACAACTCTCGCCTTAAAAAGTGGAATTTTATTTTATTTTTTTTTTACTCTAGCCATCCCCCTCCTCCATTCCCGCCTAGGGACACACACAGCGGCTGGACAGCAGACCTGATGGTGCTTCATTTGAAGAGATAGCCAGCTCAACAATGGAAGAAGGGATGTTGGTGCAGGACCTGGTATGTGATAATGGATCACAGTAAGACAACGCTGGATTCAATGGTGTGAAAGGAAAAGAGGCGGGAAAGGTAATTGGGAACACCGGTGAAGATTCCTCTTTAATCCCATCATTCCGTATATAGTCAAGATGAACAAAAGCAGACATGTTTAAAGTGACAACCATGGCTCCCTTAATGGAAACAGTTGAATAGCGAGCATATTGACCCAGGTCCAAGAAGTGTGTTTGCAGGATTACCCAATGAGAATAAAGAAAAAAAGGAAAACAAATGCAGCCCACCTCATCTAAGGTCTAATAAGCTGCAATTGATTACATTGCTTAGGATTTAGATATGGATTTGAGAATATTTTCTTGTGGAAATTGCACTTCTGTGTTCCAAAAAAAATAAAACGTCCAGCCTTTTCTGAAAGTCTGTAAGATACTGCTTTTGTCAACAAGATCAAAGAGTCAGACAATGGCGAACTGATATTTAAAGCCATTTTAAAGAACGAACCAAAAAAAATGTATATAGTGCAGCTTACCGATCATTAGATGTGGCGGCTGTATTCGTTTTCTATTTTTAGGCTTTTCCCCTTCTGCGATCACCTGGTGATCTGATCAGTAACACACCTCCCAAATTAGAGTGCTCCCACTCTGGCTGAATGAGCACAGGGGGACAGTAGCATTGTTAGTCTGGAGGGGAGGGTATTGTTGAAAGTATTAGCAGATTTAAATACACTAACAAATTGAAGGCAAACTCAAGCTCACACTTTATAAATCCGTAACAGCAAACCGTTTTTTCCTTTTGGGATAAAAGGTTTACATAAATTAAAGTTGATCATTGTAAGCATCCCTGCCAGTGTTAAATGGTTTTTCTGCCTGTAAACTACATCTGGAAGAGAGCTTATTCTTTTGATAAACAACTGACTTACTGGTTGGATCACCAGATGAAAATAGAAGAATATATATATATATATATATATATATATATATATATATATATATATATATATATATATATATATATATATATATATATATATATTCTTCTATATATATATATATATATATATTTTTTTTTTTTTTTTTAAATTACACACACACGAATGCAGCCATCACATCTAAATATTGGTAAACTACAATATAATATAGGTTTTCGTTTTGGTTTAATACCACTAATTTACAGTGGTATGCTGGGAGCTTTTATTCATGATGCATTACAGAAAGGCCATAGAGGGAGCAGAACTTCATGGAGGTAGAGCTGTGACCTTTGGTGTGGAAATCATGTCAAATAGTGATAATGTATTTTAAAAGATATGAGTAAACAAGATACACCACCCCATAACACAAAAAACTAAAAATGATGAAAAAGCATACTAGCTTGCATTTGAGTTTCAATATATAGTACATTGGTGGAGCATTGTTGTTTATTCAAACAACTGACATTCAGCCACAGCCAACCACAGAGTGGAAGCAGCCCTGTGCATATTTCCCTTTAAGACTGTGTAAGAGGGGGGATGCTGTCTAAAAGTTGTACTTTGAACAACTTTAGAGAAGGGAGTGCTGCAGATAAAAAGGTAAAACTTATGTAGGAGGTTTTTTTTCCCATCTCTGTAGCACTTGAAGCTAGTCACTTTATTGGGTATATGTAAGGGCTCTTTCACATAGCAGGTTAAATATAGCCACCCCATTCTTGAGGCAAGAACTGGCAATTCCTGCTGCTGGAATGACCGGGTCAGTCAGCACAGTTTAGGCTCAGACATCTGTTCCTAACCACTTTGTGTACGGCTACATGTTAACAGGAGTGGCCGCTGTCAGCTCACCATTAGTTTAACCACTTGCCACCAAATCACCTATGTGACGGACTTCAAGTGGTTATACCAGGATGATGCTTGAAGCTGCAGGCATCATCCGGTCATTTTTTTTTTTCCCAGGAGATGATCAGCTTTTATATAAAAGCCATCTGAGCAGTTAATTAGCTGCTGGACAAGTTTTAAAGGTGGTAGGTGTAGGTCTGTTCCCATACTAGACTAGCAATAGAAAAAAAGATTTGCTCGGAGATAAAGAACTAAACATATATCTTACAAAGTTGTGATCAAGGACACCAAAAGTTTAACTGAACAGTTCAACCCAGGACGAAGCTGACATCACATTAGGAATGACAAAAATCCTTTTAGGCTGGAAGCACAATTTAGCTTTTTTTTCCCCCCCGAATGAAACTTTCTCTTTGTAAAAATCAACAGAAATTCATGAAAATGCAATTCAATACACATTATCACAATGTGAGATGATGTAGTTTGATTGATTGCAATAGCAAACACATGACAAAAAAAAAAAAAAAGACAAAAGGAAAAGGATGTTTCGAACCTCAGTAAATTAGAGGGGGTATAAATATGTTATATCATGCCCAAACAGCAGCCTTAAATGGTGGAATTCTCTTAACTATAGGCCAAGTCCTGCAAACACAATAAAATCACATTTAGCTAGGATTGTCAGATATG
Source organism: Aquarana catesbeiana (assembly GCF_042186555.1). Taxonomy (NCBI): domain Eukaryota; kingdom Metazoa; phylum Chordata; class Amphibia; order Anura; family Ranidae; genus Aquarana; species Aquarana catesbeiana. Next base: position 97,522,450 of record NC_133330.1, read on the forward strand.
CCTAAACCCAGAAAACAAGGTAGTGTTCATTGGTGAAACCCAAAGGGGACCTTACATGAGTGGTATTTGCAGAGATACTTTTCACTGGGTTAGTTCCAGCTCTTCGTGGCACACAAAATATCTTTGTAGAAGTATTTTTTTTTTGTTAGAATAGCACATTTAAACAATGAGAACAGCCACTTCAGAGGTGATATCGGCAATATGCCACAGAGAGAAACAAGCTGCCACATATACAATGAGTCATTAAAAATTCTGGAAGGTAATTTAAGAACATAAATGAAAACCCCTATTTATCATTACATTACAAGAAAAGATCTTAAAAATTTAGCCTTTGCCAGGAGGAAAAGTCACTGAAATGAACACCACAATAAGTAATGTACAATCCCAACAGTACAAAACTACACATTGTGTAAAAGTAAAATATTCTTTAAAATAAAATGTCAAACACTTTTTTCTTAAATAGCATGGTGGTAGTCTTTTTTGGAAATGTTAGGGAACTAAAATGTTTACCTAAAATTTACAAGATATAATGAAAGTCCATGTCCAATTTGCCGTTACATGGTGGACAATCACTTGTTGACTTGGCATTTCAAAGTAAGACCTTGTGAATTAATGTTACAATCCTGCCGTGGGTGTACTTCATTCTTTGCCTTTACAGTGAGCCAGGATTCAAAGCCACAATGACTGATCATTGGTCGCCATAGTCATAGCTCAGTAGCAAATCTGTGCATTCGGATTAGGCTGATGTACACAGAACTGCAGGACAGTTGGGAGTGTGATGCTTCTCTCCAGTAAACTGTGGTGAGGGCATGTTCAACTTGTTGGAGGGAAACATGAATTGAGCAGTCAAGTTCAACAACCTCCTGCTGGGGCCACACACGCCCCTTGGGATTTTACTTTATGCCTCTGCCCACCGCGGCGTCTTCCACCTCCCCCAGTCTTTGGCTGTTGAAGAGAGAAAAAAAAAAAAAGTTATAAAGTTTGTATAGTATGCCTGGGTTCTTCTTAAAGTGGTAGTAATCTTGTTTATTATAAGCTTACCTGTAGGTAAAAATGTCACAAAGCTTACCTGTAGGTAAAATGAATATCTCCTAAACGTGCACTGTTTTAGGAGATATTCCAGTGAGCAGCAGCTGGTAACGCCACTGGGGCATGCGCTCTGAAGGAATGGCATACCCATGCAGTCAACCGTGACTCCTGGGTGCATGTGTGGGAGTGAAGTCACCCAGTCAGACAGCTGAACCCAGCAAAGGTAGATCCGGGTGAAGATGGAAGCCCTATCAGCACACCGCTGGAGGGCTTCATTTTAAAGGCAAGTCTCTCATAATGTGCCAGTATATGATGCATACTAGCACATTATAACATTGCCTTGCAGGGGAATTTTTTTTTTTACTTTGCAAACTTTACTACCGCTTTACTTGCACAGAGCAAGGCTTTGCTAATTATCTGACTGCTAGCCCCTGACGATTTAGAGTAAGATTTGAGGATGCCACTACTGTGCTGCTCACTGCTTGTTCTTAGAGGCTCTAACATGAGGATGCAAAAACTCTACCTCTAGGCACATAGAAAATGAAAGTAAAAATCCTGGTTTACTTTGACTTTACAAAGTTCACTTGAACCAAGCTGACCCAAACAAACCATTTCCATCACTAATTGAAGCAGCCACTGAGCGTGCTGTAAACATACTGTAGCAACAATGTTTTGCAGCAGTACTAGCAACTTCCCATCTACTGCTGGAACTAAGACGTCTGCCTGAATGCTTCTCAGCCATTCAGGGAAAGTATTGTATTTTTATTAGTGAATACAAGACTTCCTCTGATTATCTAAGGTGGAGAGGCAGGCGTCACAATTTCCACTTCAGCCAATCAGAGGAAGCCTTCTATTCACTGATAAAAATGCAAGGCGTAGATGCATTCAGTCCAACTATTTGGTTTTGGCAGCAGGCAGTCACCTGTACTTCTGTGGAACACAGCGCTGCAAGTAGCTCATGCTACTACAGTATATTATGGTGAATTCAGCAGCCATATCAGTAATGAAAATAGTACCACCTAAAGTAAACCTGGAATTTTACTTTAATTTTCTATGTACCAGCCCCCTATGGGCCACAAGCCCCTACTCAAATTGTACCAAGCATTCCATAGACAGAAGGATAACATATGAGTGGAGGGAACTCCCAATGCAATCTGGAAAAGGGAAATTACAGAGTACAAAAAAATTAAAATATTTTCTATATCAACCACTGAAGGACACAGCAGATAGTTAGGCCACCTAGGGACATCTAAAAGCAGTTCAAACAAAAAGGGAGGGGCACACCAAAACAGGCAAACCAGCACAAGAGGAAAAAGCTAGAAATAAAATTAAAAGCATGAAATGGCCACTAGCAGAACCAGTCAACCAAACCTAGCATCTAATGATATATGATAAAGCAACCTTATAAAAAATCTTAATGAATATATGCACAGAAAACCAAAGTTGAAGCCTTACAGATCTAAGACCAAAGCCTGATAAGGAACGCACAATGGAGTGGGCTTTAACAAGTAGGCACTTTATCTTGCAATTCATAGGCCTGCACAATTCACTTAGAAATAATGGATACAGAAGCCAGAGATCTTCTTTGTAGATCTTCTAACAGCAAATGGGAAGTCAAGAAAAAAAAATGCAGCAGCTGGATAGAGTGGTAAACCCTTGGGACCATATCAGAGAGAGAGTTCCTTGGGATAAATCACAACATCCTTATTGAAGTGAAAGGCAGAGACCACTGAGTAAAGTGGAGGTCCTTGGTCTTAAGAGGACGTTAATATAAGAGCAAAAAGGGGTTCCTTACAGCAAAACGCTGATGAAATCAGACACCCTTCTGGCCGAAGTGATGACCAGAAGAATGGCACAGGACATCACTTCTTCTGGTCATCACTTCGGCCAGAAGGGTGTCTGATTTCATCATACTGGATCAAGTCAAGTAAAAGTTGCACATAAGTTCAAATGGGGGTTTCTGTAACATTGCCTAGAGTGGAGTAACACTGACTAGACAATTAACATTGACTGTAACACTGACTAGAGTGGGGTGGGGGCCCAACTGGATTGGCACTCCAACATGTGAAGCCCCTTGAATGCAAGTACAAAGCATCACATTAGTAACAATAGGATGCTAAATAAAAAGGTTGGTAGGACAAGGCAGACACCTGCCCCTTGATGGTACGAAGGGGCCAAGTGTCTTTCTACTACCAACTGAAGGGAAAATGGCTCACTGAAAAGGCAACATGGGAAAGTCTCCAGACTGACACCAGCAAAAGTTTTTCACATGTTGTTAAATCCTGTGGAAAGTAAATTTAGAAGCTTTAAGAATTGTTGGGGTAACATAATTCAAAATGCCCAACTCCAAGAACCAAAGTTTCAACAGCTAGGATGGTAAAGCCAACAACCCTGTGGATTTGGATAACCAATCCGCCTGCTCTCAGAGGTAACAGATCGTCAGATTAAAAAAGGCAGTGTACCAAATTCTCCAATGCCAATACAGAACTTTGTGAACGACTTTAGTTTCGATCCTTCGAAATAGACCAGGTAAAAGTTCCAGCAGAGGAAAGGCATAAATCCAGGCAAACTGAATGAATACAAAGCTTCTTCTGATTGACCTAGTCAGAGATCGTGAGGTCATCAGCCCTAGTGCCCATTTCCCCCTGTAGGTGGCAGTATAACCCTTGGCTGTTTATCATCAAGCCGTTTCCCCCAATGGACAGTAGAGAAAAGAAATTGACAAACAAAACTCCACCAATCAGGCATCCAGACCCGATTTCTTCAGACAAGAGATTTAAAAACAGCTAAAAATTATTGCATGGCTTCACAGCACATATTCATTCCTCCTAACAGTGTCCATTCTGGGAGGGTGTTAGGCAGAAACCCTTGTGCTCCCTGACACCAGCCATTTTGAAAATCAGGCAGCACTAGTCGAACAATCACCAAGAATACAACCTGTATCTGACAGGAGAATACTTCTGGTGCGTGTATATTTTCTGATAAAATCTTGTAGCAAGTCAAATGTAGAAAAGGGCCATAGTTTGGAGACCATTGCTGTAGTCTGATGAAAAAAAAAAAAGTATCCTAAACCCAAATTTTCATACCTGTGCTTGCAACCCTGTTGCTCCAGATGCTGCTCCAACAGTAGCTGCCAGAGGGACCTCCTCCACTGCTGCGGTCCCTAGGTTTGCTTCATCCTTCTTTCCAATCGGACTCTTTTTGGTGGACTGCATTTTAACTTGCTGTGGCTTAGAGTTCATTGGCAAGTTGTTTGTGCTTTGTAGCAACTAAATAGGATTACAGAAATTAGTTTCTCGAAATATAGTGAATTCAAATACAACCACTAGTTATCTCCTTTATCATTTTGCCGGAAGGAAAATTTTGCAATAAAAAATGAATGCAATTTATTGTTATGCACAACATCGACTGAAACAAGACTTGAAGACTGGCAGGCATGTTAAAAGGAATAAAACGCACATTTCATTGCATGCATAAATAAACAAAAACAAAAAAAAAAAACACTTATTATAATTTTCTAAGGAACCCTGCAAAGCATTACACCACCCATGATCAGTAGATCACAGGTGTAATGTTAGGCTCCTCAGTACAGCTGTCTGCTTGTACATCCCATACGGGCAGTTACTGGACAGCAGGAAGAATAAAATGAACTACAAGAGCGCTCATCAGTGCCACCACAGTTCACTGAGAACTACTAGCAATCCGCCGCAGTGACAGGAGGTACTAGTAGTTCATTTTTTCACAGCGCTCTGAATTAATGATGTGGCTGTGGAGGCGGAATCCCGCACAGCCGCACTATTTTCAAATGGTGACAGCAGCTGTGGGGAGAGGATACCCAGCCGCTGTAAAGGGGAAGGGAGGGTGGAATCATGGGAGAATGCTGAACATGTTACACTGTAAATATGGGTGTATGATGTAACAGGTTCAGAAAGGTGAACTTATCCCTTTTAAACCCCCTTGAGAACTACTCATCCTCAACCCCAGAATAGGCACTTTGGTCTGAATGACATTCCAGGAGCCACAATTTCTAAAAGGCTCTTGTGGTAACAAAAGCCATTCTGCACAAGCGGATTTACCCCAATCCCCCCAGTGTCTCATTGTTTGTAGATAAACGCTCTTAGGCCGACCATAGACTGTTCGAATCTGGGGCGGTTCAGCAGAAATTGGCCGAGATTTGAACCATTATTGTGCAGGCTGAATGTACCAAGTTTATCGATCAACTTGGGCAAACCAGCCTGTCAGATTTGCTTGCGATTATGAGGGGTAATCACTGTCTTCTGGCGGGGCTTCCCCCCCCGGGAGAAGACATTGGTCGGCAGGAGGAGTTCCCCTGTCAACACTGTGTGTTGATGGGGGAATCGTGCAAATTTCTTTCCTGCAACTTGTGGTCGCAGGAAAGAAATTTGCAGTCTGTGGCCAGCCTTGGGTATGCCAAATAAAATGGGTAGAGGCCTCCCTAAACAAAGAAGCACAGGTATGCAAGTTTTTTGAGGTCTGGGAATCTCATTAAAAATGTTGCTTATTGACACTCAGCAATATACTCAAATGGTATCAAACCAGATTATTAACCAATAATATTTTTATTGAATGAACCGATCACCAAAAAACACCCAATACACCATGGCTACCACCGGACAGCATGTCAATTTCAAATTGTATCATAAGAATGTTTTTATTTTTTCCATAGTGATTTTGTCCCCGATTAGCCACCCTAGTATGGTGTCACAATATCTGTGTAGCCAGTCAGTGTTCCTGACCACCGCCACACCAGTCCCAATGTAATCCGACCAGTGTAAGCCAGCAACAGTGTTCCCAATTGCTGCCACACCACTGTGACCAGATAAGTGAAGCCAGCAACAATGCCCTTAATCACCACCACATCAATACAGAGTCACCAGAGCAAGTACAGCCAGCAAGTGTGTTCCAGATTGCTGCCACACCAGTGCAGCCAACAACAGTGTTCCTGGCCAGTGAACATAGCCTTCCTGGGGGCAGCCACGTACCAGTAGGCTAGACTTGCTTGGCTTACAGGGACTGTATAGCGACGCTACATTGTTTTGGATGCAATGTTAGTTGAATTTGTGATACACAGGATACAATGTCCGATACATAATCAGTCCAAACACTGAAAGTCTCAAGCAGGTGGCATCCGTATACTTGGAAGGAGTAGTAGAAAGTGTTTTGGGTGTGTTATTCTAGGTATGTACGTGCAGTGTGTGAGAAATAACTTCATTTGCAACTTTTTTTTTTTTATCTTTTATAAAAAAAAAAAAAAAAAAAACACACCAATTTTCATTTTCTTTCTGCATTTTTGAAAAACTTGTGGCAAAAAAAAAAAAAATTTCAAAAAAGACTCACCATGCCTCTTAAGAGAAGTAAAGAATTTTTTTTTTTCTTTGCAGTTTTCTTTCAGGATCCCCTGAAATAGCGAACGTATTCCACTCATATTGTAGTTCGTTGTATAATGTGGGTCAGAGAGGGGAAAATAGAGGGAAACAAGACATGGAAGCCCAAGAGTACCTGCGGATCTTCCCATGGTGCCTAAGGAGGAGCTTGAACAACTCAAAGCTCTGATTAAGCATGAAGAGGTGGGGAGAGCAATAAAGAATATGGCCCTGACGGGTACTCAACTCTATACTATAAAAGATTCCAAAAGCTTCTGGTCCCCAAGTTATGCGATTACCTGAATACATTAGCAGAAGGAGAGACCCTGTGGGAGGAATCATTATTGGCCTATATAACTCTTATTTTAAAAGAGAGGAAGGATCCAGCAGCCCCAGCGAGCTATAGGCCAATATCTGTTAAATACAGATATGAAGATTTTTGCCCTTCCCCTCACATTGCTTTGGGGAAATTATGTTTCTGCCTTTTCCTCCCATCGTAGTAAGGGGGGGGTTGAAAGAGATGTCCAATTTATGGCAGAATTCCGCCAGATCATCCAGGAATCTCAGGATTGCAGTTCGGTCATCTTTCTTCCCTTTAAGACAGGCTAGGAATCCCCACTGATATGGTACATTAAGTGTCCTCATTTGCTCAGTCAGTGGTTTAACCCTTTCATGACTAAGTCCCTCTTTGACATTTGGTGTTTACAAAATTCATATTTTTTGCTAGAAAATTACCCAAACATTATATATATTTTTTTAGCAGAGAATCTAGAGAATAAAATGGTGATTGTTGCAATATTTTATATCAGGGGGTTAATAGCCAATGGCCCTTGTTCCCAGAGGCTTAAATAGAGTGAGAATACCGTGCGACTCCACCCTCTGATGATGTCATGAGTGACAAAACACGTCAGAGTGGAGCCACACGACGTACGTAGACACACCAGTGTTTCCAAGGTAAGACAGAAGGTTCCTCTCGAGAGTAGTAGGAGACGCTGTTTACCTGTAATTACCTGATGTGGATTTGTGAACACCGCTTGTTGACATATATATTCTTGTAAGTGTACACCTTGAAGGGGGGTATCCTCTTCTTGTTTTGGATTAATAATTTTTTTTTTTTTAAACGGGAATTACGCTATGTCTGCTCCTCTCTCTTTGGTTGAAACACTGAATCATTTGTGAGCTGTTCCGATTGTCTAATTGAGGGAGGATACCGGCATGGGTTCCCGTGGCTTATGACTTACACGTTAAAGATCAAGATTGGATCCAGCGAGAGTCTTTTAAGAGGGGGTTCCCTTGCACACCCCCCCTCTTTTCAAGCACATGTGATGTGGAATTCTTTGGAGTGAATACAATTATCCTTGGTGATTTCTCTCCATAACATTCAATTTCTGAAGGACTTATCTCTTTTCTGGATCATCTGTGTTAGTGTTTAAAGAGTGCACAGACTTGATCATATATGATTTTATATATATTTAGATTGTTCAGTATTCTTGACCATTTTATAAGCGCTGCCAAAAGTTTTTAGCCTTTTTTCCTATTACGATTTAGCAGTGTATGTTCTGGTCTCAGAAACACTTTTTCAGGCAGCAGCTGTTGCCATTAATTTTGGCTGTTGACATATACTGCTTGTGAAGATTCACCACTCCTAAGCGCTTGTTTTTAGATGTGACATTAGGCCTTGTCATATTTACTGTTTCTTTTTAATATTTTATAATCACACGGTATTTGTGCAGCGGTGTTTTAAACGCAACTTTTTGGGAAAAGGGACACTTTCATGCATTTTAAAATAACCAAACGGTAAAGTTAACCCAATTTTTTTTATAATGTGAGAGATGATGTTATGTCGAGTAAATGGATACCAAACATGTCACGCTTCATAATTGCACGCACTCGTGGAATGGCGACAAACTATGGTACCTAAAAATCTCCATAGGCGACGCTTTAAATTTTTCTTACGGACCAGGTTACAGTTAAAGAGGAGGTCTAGTGCTAGAATTATTGCTCTCGCTCTGACGATACCTCACACGTGTGATTTGAATATAGTTTACATATGCGAGCGTGACTTCCGTATGCGTTTTGTTTGCTGCGCGAGCTCGAGGGGACGGGGGCGCTTTAAAAATGTTTTTTTCTTATTTATTTTATTTTTATATTTATAAGCTGTGTTTAAAAGAAATTTATTTGATCACTTTTATTGTTGTCACAAGGAATGTAAATATCCCTTGTGACAGTAATAGGTGGTGACAGGTACTCTTTATGGAGGGATCGGGGGTCTAAAAGACCCCCAACCCCTCCTTTGCACTTCAAAGTATTCAGATCGCCGTTTTCGGCGATTCTGAATACTGTATTTTTTTTTTAAACCAGCGCCATTGGCAGCCGAGTAAACGGGAAGTGATGTCATGACGTCGCTTCCGTGTGTACTATTAGGAGGCTAGAACAAAGCCGCTTACGGCTTTGTTCCACTGTCACTAGCCGGAGGCGGCAGATTGGTGATCGGGCCTCCCGGTGGATCGGGAGGCCCGGTAAGAGTGGCAGGAGGCAGCGTGAGGGGTATATTTAAGCCGTATCGGTTGTTATACCTGGAAAGCCAATCGCCGGCTCTAAAAAAACAGTACCAGGATGATGCCTGCAGCTGTGGGCATCATCCCAGGTATAACCCCCGAAAGCCGAGTACGCACATCTGTGTACGCTCGGCGGGAAGGGGTTAAAGTGGTTGTACACCCTGTACAACCACTTCTACCTACAGGTAAGCCTATATGAAGGCTTACCTGTAGGTGCTTGAAATATCTCCTAAACTTCCACAGTTTAGGAGACATTTACAAAAAAGCCAAGCTCCGATGTCTACGGCGCATGCGCACTTTAGAAAGGGCACATTGTGCCGTTTCTAATAGGGGCCATGCTGTGACTGGCATGCGCGGAAGTGAGGTCACGCAACTCCGGCCAGTCACAGAGCCAGAGTTTACGGCCCCGGGAGGAAGAGGGGTGAAGATGGTCGCTCGCTGCTAGTGGGGACAACAGTGACATCGCGAGCTTCGGTTTCAGGTAAGTGACACATAATGGGCTACTATGCAATGCATAGTAGCCCATTATGCTTTACCTTTGCAGGGAAATAAAGAGGAAGTAAAACCCACAAGGGTTAACTTCCTCTTTAAGGAGTCTCTTTGTTAAAGTCTCTATAGATAAGTGAGAAAATCTGTAACTCAGCTCCTTCATAGGAGATTCCTGCCGATTTCCACATTTTTTCCATAATTTTAGATTTCTCTTCAGCATAGTGAACCCTAACTATTACATCTCTTGGGTTTTCAGTCCCCGATGTGTAATACCTTGTAATCCTATGTACTCTATCAATTTTCAATGTCTCTGTCATTCCTCTCCCTAATAGGGTGTTAAATAGTTCTTGCATCACTTTTGTTAATTCATCACAACTATGCTTTTCTGGCAGGCCTCTTATGCGCAGATTTTTATGTCGATTTCGATTCTCTTGATCCTCCATTTTGTATAAGAGAGCTCTATTTGCTCTCTGCAGGGATTGTATCTGTTCACTTCTTCCAATCTTTCATCGTGGGTATCCAGCCTTTCCTCCATCTCCTCTACCCTATCTAGAACTTGCCCGATACCTGACCGTATAGTGGCAATGTCTACTTTTAACGAAATCTCCATTTTTACCAACATCTCGGCCAGCATCTTTGATTTGAGGGGCCCCCTCCTGAGCTTCCATCGGTTGTAAATCTTCCGTTAGTGGTTCACCTCCTCTTTTCTTCTGCTCCCCATTTTGAATTTTAAGGCCTTCCTGGGAATTATTCCCAGTGCTTCTTGGTCGAGTAGAGGCTGAGTCATTAAGTCTTCCAGCCTTATTGTCCTTTTCCGACATTTTTTGTCTACTAGTCCCTGTTCGTAGTGAGATCCCCTGCCTAGGGATACTAAGTCCATCCTCTACTGTACTGGTGTCTGCTGACATGTAACGCTGGATACCTCCTTGGCTAGGGGCTGGTGGAACTCCTTTACCTGCTTTGTTTGCCTTACCCCTCATTTTCATCAGTTGTTCAACATAGAATACAAAGCAATTTTCCAAGTTCTAAGTTATAGTTCAGATACTTAAGTGGATAACGAAAGTAAAGACTTTCAATGTTTGGACTGATTGTGATGAACAAGATGCTTTTGGCACATAAACATTGGGTCAAAAACAATGTACTGTATATGCTCTAGGGCCGAAACAACGAATCGATTAATCGACAACTAATCGATTATGAAATTAATCGATTACTATTTTCATAATCGATTAATCGGCCAGTAACATAATGGGGTTAAAAAAGCTAAAATCAGCCCTATATAGTACAAAAAGAGCAAAAAATCTCTACTGTAAATATTAACTTTCAATGTTGCACAGTAAAAAAAACGAAGGGCTAATTTTTTTTTTTTTAACTCCATTATGTTACTAAATGTCTTAGGCCTGGTTCCCACCCATGTGTTTTTGGTGCTTTTTGCAGAAATGCACTACAGTTCATTTAACGTTCATATTTATGCTTTTTTCAGCTGCTGTGTATTTGGAAAGGGTGCTTTTTTGGTTCAATATACTTCAATGGAGAAGCTGCAGAAAAGTATGTAATATTACAGTTCTGTTTGAAAATCTGCAAAACCGTCTAGAATTGTTTTTTTCTTTAAATAAAAAAAATTTGATCTGAGTCTGATAATATTTACCAGATTCAACCTCTAATAGTATATAGAGTATATCTCTTCTGTCTGTTATTCTCAGAGAGGATTAAAGATTTTACTCCCTAACCATATAGTTGGTTATTTATATTTACCACTGCATAGAGATATTTAAGAATAAATTGCTTTTTTTTTAAACTTTACATATTAACTAAAATTATACACCACACTTTTCTTTAAGGTTATTAACCGATTAATCGAAACAATAAACAGCCAACTAATCGATTATGAAAATAATCGTTAGTTGCAGCCCTAAAATGCTCACCTCTGTACAAGTGGTAAGTGAAATATAAATGGTCAAGACACAATTCTGATTTAAAGAAGCACTTTCACAAAAATGTTTTAGCTTTTAGCACATGGTTTCATTCTCATCAGTGATCCCATTGAGGACTTAAACGCACCTCATTATACAGTACATTTTAATGATGCATGTAAGCTCCAAGTCAGACTGGAGCCCAATTTATGTATGTTCCTGTGAGGAGAGGTACAGCCAACACCGAGGTTCTGTCCCCTCTCTAAGCTGACTGTTCTTGAACAATCAGCACTGCAGGGCAGTGTGACAGAGCTGCCGGCTGCTAGAAAACCCAGAACTTCACAGATCCATCACACAGCCCCAACAGCGCTGATTGTATATTCAGAATAGTAAAAAGATTATTAAAAACAATGTGAAAGTGGAAACTCCTGTGCTGTCGGGGGGGGGGCTATGCTAAAAGGACACTGCTGCAACACCTAAGTACTGATCCAAGGCAGGACAAATGGGACAAAAGTGGGGGAAGATGGTAGTTGCGCTGTGATGAAGGGGGGGGGGGGAAGCTACAAAGATGACTAAAGTGGCAAAGTGAACTAAAAAAGCAGAAACGGGCCAATGCATGAATAGATCCTACATGCTAAAAGAACATGGTGGGGATGCAGTGCAGTGCAACGTAGCTGATCAACATGACATGTTGCGGGCAGACAAAGCCCAATATATAAAGGTAATCGTGAAACAGTGACTGCTTGAATATAGCAAAACAAAAATGCATATACTAACACAAATAGGATGAATAATGACACAATGCAGAAAAAGAAAATATATAATGCAAGAAAAATATATGTGGGCTAGTGCCCCATTAGCAAAAACGTGCCAGATCCTGGTGAACTACAAGTGACAAATCCCTAGGACAAACATGAATATTAGTTCTATCATCCAGTCCAAAAAACAAAAACATGTGATGAGAAACACAAAACAAGTCCAATCGTGAAGGGAGGGGGGGATCTTCAGTGAGGACACCTCCGTGTTTGCAAGCCGCTTACCTTACAGCTGTAAGGTGTACAGCCTGTGTTGCAAATGACCCGCAGGTGTAGACGTTCCGTGTATACAGGCAGTGAAAATGATGAACATGCCAAGCAAAATATAAAAAATAAAAAGTATACAGCATGTAAAATAACTCTGCAACGACCACAGTGGAGGGGGGGCAAGACACACACAGGGGGAGGTTGCACTCACTTTCATGAAGTGAGTGTGGGCATCAATCCACGAGCGCCGAGCTCGTATGCCTCCAGGAGTGTCACCAATCTGGAATCTGTCCCCGTGCCTGGAAACTGGAATATGTCCCCGTGCCTCTCTCCTCAGTGTTCGTCAGGTAGAGTAGTGATGTACAGTGTGAGGGGGAAAGAGACGCACATAGCGTGATCCCATATAAAAGGTATATTTATTTAATAAAACAAGTCCAATCAACTTACATTTAAAACAATGCTGCAGTGTGTAGTAACTACGAGCGCCGAGCTCGTCTCCTGTTTGTCTGTGGCAGCGTCCCGTGCTCCAATCCTAATGCATATCGTCACGTCACGTGACTTCAGAGGATAACACGGGATAGAAAGCCAATGCTTATATATAGTCCCCTTGTAATGGGCGCACGGCGGCCATTTTCCCAAAGCCCGCTCTAATGTTAATGGGTGTCCGGCGGCCATTTTTTCAAAGCCCATCAATACAAAGGATAGCACACAGTGCTGTTGCCTGTTGTCAGGATGGCTCTAACAGGTCAGGTTGGAAAGAATGTACTTAGCCACAGACCAGATCAGCTAGAACATAATCTCAAACTAGATTTTAGAAACCGAAAAATAAAAACCACAATGCAACGCCCTACCAAGACGCACTATCACATATATGGAATTGCACTGAAAATGCATAACATGTGAGGTATGCGGAAAACAAAAACGTAAATAAAAATGGATCTTAATAAAAATTAAATAAAAAATATATAAAATGAAAAAAAAAAAAAAAAAATGATGATGAAAAAAATATAAATTTACATATACAAATAAAAATAAAATAAAATGAAAATGAAAAAAATTAAAATTAAAAATAAAGTAAAGTAAAAATAGAAAAAAAAAGTGAGTGAAAATAAAAATAAAAAATAAAGTAAGAATAAAGAATGAAAATAGCACGACGGGGAAGACGGAAAAACCGACCCAATGCAAGAAAAAAGAAAGGAGGAAGCTGGAGCTCGGGACGTGTCACAGACCTACTAAATGAATAATAAAAATGTACAAAAATACAAATATAAAAATATGTATAAATATATAACATTACAACCAATGTGATCTAGTAAACTAGTGCAACTAGAAACAGAGAGTGGTTGACTTGATGAAAGGAAAGGAACTACTAACCGAGGAAGAACACTAAGAAGAATATTGAAGCCTAAAAGTCGCTAAGGAAACAATTTACTTCAAACTCGATGTTGAGTCCCTTCGGCACAAGGGTGTCCATGGAAAAAATCCATTTGGACTCGAGTTGACTCAAAATCCTTACTTTGTGTCCCCCACGCCATGGTCTGGCGTAGGATACGATACCCCAAAATTTCAAATGACTGGGGTCCCTTTTTATGGTATTTGTCGAAATGCCTGGACATATTGTGTTTGTCGAAACCCTTTTGGATGTTTTGCACATGCTCCTTTATACGGATTCTCAATAGCCTTTTGGTGCGGCCCCACATACTGGAGGCCACAGCTGCACTCCAATACATAGACCGCTCCCTCGGTGTTGCACCCGATGAACTCGTTGACATCATATTGGGTGCCATTACTGTTTGATTTAAAAGAGAATACTTTTTCATTCGGACGTTTGGTGCGGGTACAGGCATAACAGCGTTTACAAGGGTAAAACCCTTTACCCGTAAAGAAAGAAAATTGTTTTTTTGGGGGATCAATCACGCTTTTCACTAGCCGATCTCTCAGGGTGGGTGCCCTTTTATAGATGAACTTTGGTCTATCTGGTAGTACCTCTCTTAGGCCAGTATCGGATTTTAGAATATGCCAATGGCGAGATATAATGCTTTCAATCTTTTTGTGTTGAAAGTTGTAATCAAACACCAGGGGTACCTGGTCTTGCTGGCACATGGGTGTTTTATCTTCAAGCAGTTCTTTTCTTTGCATTTGTCCGACTTCTACTATTTTATCTTTTATAAACTCTTGATCGTATCCTTTGCTGGTAAATCTCTCTCCAATCATTCTGGCTTGCATATAAAAGTCTTCTTCCAAAGTACAATTGCGTCTTAGTCGCATTAACTGGCCTTTAGGGATGTTAAATAGCCAGTTACTGTGATGGCAACTACTTAGAGGTAAATAACTGTTACGATCGACATTTTTAAAGAACGTTTTAGTGGTGTATTGATTGTTAATACGTGAGATCTCTAGATCGAGGAAAGAAATGGACTGTTCCTCAATCTGCCAGGTTAATACGATGTTTTTGATGTTATTGTTTAGTTTGAGAAAAAAAAAGAGGTTAGGAGATCACGATCTCCTACCCATATAATAAAAATGTCATCGATGTATCTTTTATACAGTCGTAGTTCTTCGGGGGGGGGGGGGGGGGATCTGTAAACACCACTTCCTCTTCCCATTGGGACATGAATAGCCCTGCGACACTGGGGGCAAATTTAGCCCCCATAGCTACTCCTGTTTTCTGATGGTAAAATTGTTTACAGTACCAAAAATGGCTGTTTCAGACAGAAATCGAGGCACTTAACGAGAAATTTCCTCTGGAACCGGGGAAGTTCGGTATATTTTCTCAGACCCCCACTTCGTGGCCTCACATGCCGCAAAGTGGGGTATGATCGTATACAGTGACGAAACGTCAGCTGTTGCCATCCATACAGTGCCAATGTCTACTCTTTGTTCAAGTGTCTGGAGCATTTGTTTCGTGTCGCGTAGATAAGCCTTTGTACTTTGTACTGCCGGTTGGAGGTATTTATCAATATATTCACCCAATCTCGCTGTGATTGATTCTATGCCATTAACGATCGGTCTTAGAGGGGGATCTGTTCTGTTCTTATGGATTTTAGGTAATGCGTAGATAATCGGAGTTCTACAGGCCTCTGGGACCAGGTACTTGGATTCTTTTTTATTAAGAATGCCCTTTTTAAGGCCCAGTTGAACTACTTGTTCAAGTTCTTTTTTCCATTTAAATATGGGATTATTGGGAAGTGTACAATATGTATTCTGATCTTCTAGTAGTTTCATCATGCCATTATATTGTTCGGTGGCAAGAATCACGATTCCACCGCCTTTGTCTGAGGGCCTAATAACAAGATTCTTTCTTTTGGTGAGTTTTTGAATGCCAATCCTGATATTTCTTGGTTCTTCTCTTATTTTGTAGGTTAAATTCTTAATTTCTTCTGTCACAAGATTCTTGAAGACTTCTATGTGGGTATTGTCCTTCGGCTTCGGGTTGTAAATCGATCTATTTCTCAGATTACTGTGTAACACTGAATCTTCTTGCGTTGTGCTGACATTAATGGACTTTTACAACAAGTATTTTTTGATATTCAATTTTCTTATGTATTTTTGTATACTTATATAAGTTTCAAATTTATCAAGATTCTTCACCGGTGCGTATTTTAACCCCTTATCAAGCACTACTAGTTCTTCCTGGGTTAGTGGTATATCTGTGAGATTAAAAATGCCTTCTCCTAGGTCTCCCTTTTTCGTTTGTTTTCCCTTTCCTGCTCTACAGCCTCTTTTCTTGTGGGGCTTGTTCTCCTCGTTTCTTCCGTTCTTCTCGGGGGATGATGTTCCATACCTCTCTCTAAAAAAGATCTATTCTGACCTTGTTCGTATTGGTAGTCATAGTAAAATCCACCTCTATCTGTGTCTCGGAGATCCCTCAATGGGGCGTAATAGTTATATGTTTGGATAGGACTCCGTTCTCTAGGTCTAGGCGGTGCATATGGTAGTTCTCTGCCGTCTCTGGGCCCATAATAGTAGTTTGGGCCCGAACTTCTATCGCGTGGTCTATGATAATCTTGTTGACCATATTGATTCTCTCTTGTATCATAGTTATTTTGAGGATAGGTTGGATGTCTCTCCTGCCTATACGGTTCTTGTGGAGGACCTCTTGTCTCTCTGGGTCCATTAGAAGGTCGTGGCCAGTAAGGTCTTTTATTAGATCTATTTAGATTTATTAGGTCCTCCACAAGAACCGTATAGGCAGGATAGACATCCAACCTATCCTCAAAATAACTATGATACAAGAGAGAATCAATATGGTCAACAAGATTATCATAGACCACGCGATAGAAGTTCGGGCCCAAACTACTATTATGGGCCCAGAGAAGGCAGAGAACTACCATATGCACCGCCTAGACCTAGAGAACGGAGTCCTATCCAAACATAACTATTACGCCCCATTGAGGGATCTCCGAGACACAGATAGAGACGGTGGATTTTACTATGACTACCAATACGAACAAGGTCAGAATAGATCTTTTTTAGAGAGAGGTATGGAACATCATCCCCCCGAGAAGAACGGAAGAAACGAGGAGAACAAGCCCCACAAGAAAAGAGGCTGTAGAGCAGGAAAGAGAAAACAAACGAAAAAGGGAGACCTAGGAGAAGGCATTTTTAATCTCACAGATATACCACTAACCCAGGAAGAACTAGTAGTGCTTGATAAGGGGTTAAAATACGCACCGGTGAAGAATCTTGATAAATTTGAAACGTATATAAGTATACAAAAATACATAAGAAAATTGAATATCAAAAAATACTTGTTGGAAAAACCCATTAATGTCAGTACGACGCAAGAAGATTCAGTGTTACACAGTAATCTGAGAAATAGATCGATTTACAACCCGAAGCCGAAGGACAATACCCACATAGAAGTCTTCAAGAATCTTGTGACGGAAGAAATTAAGAATTTAACCTACAAAATAAGAGAAGAACCAAGAAATATCAGGATTGGCATTCAAAAACTCACCAAAAGAAAGAATCTTGTTATTAGGCCCTCAGACAAAGGCGGTGGAATCGTGATTCTTACCACCGAACAATATCATAATGGCATGATGAAACTACTAGAAGATCAGAATACATATTGTACACTTCCCAATAATCCCATATTTAAATGGAAAAAAGAACTTGAACAAGTAGTTCAACTGGGCCTTAAAAAGGGCATTCTTAATAAAAAAGAATCCAAGTACCTGGTCCCAGAGGCCTGTAGAACTCCGATTATCTACGCATTACCTAAAATCCATAAGGACAGAACAGATCCCCCTCTAGGACCGATCGTTAATGGCATAGAATCAATCACAGCGAGATTGGGTGAATATATTGATAAATACCTCCAACCGGCAGTACAAAGTACAAAGGCTTATCTACGCGACACGAAACAAATGCTCCAGACACTTGAACAAAGAGTAGACATTGGCACTGTATGGATGGCAACAGCTGACGTTTCGTCACTGTATACGATCATACCCCACTTTGCGGCATGTGAGGCCACGAAGTGGGGTCTGAGAAAATATACCGAACTTCCCCGGTTCCAGAGGAAATTTCTCGTTAAGTGCCTCGATTTCTGTCTGAAACAGCCATTTTTGGTACTGTAAACAATTTTACCATCAGAAAACAGGAGTAGCTATGGGGGCTAAATTTGCCCCCAGTGTCGCAGGGCTATTCATGTCCCAATGGGAAGAGGAAGTGGTGTTTACAGATCCCCCCCGAAGAACTACGACTGTATAAAAGATACATCGATGACATTTTTATTATATGGGTAGGAGATCATGATCTCCTAACCTCTTTTTTTCTCAAACTAAACAATAACATCAAAAACATCGTATTAACCTGGCAGATTGAGGAACAGTCCATTTCTTTCCTCGATCTAGAGATCTCACGTATTAACAATCAATACACCACTAAAACATTCTTTAACCACTTCCCGACCGCCGCACGACTATATACGTCCTAAGTTTGAACGGGGATATCGTTGTTATGGCAGCAGCTAGCTGCCATAACCCCGGTATCCCCGTTTTCGTGAGGCGGCCGGCTTTCAGATAAAAGTGGTCCCTGCGGCGGATTCGCCGCGAGATCACTTTTATCGGTGGCGGGAGAGGGGCCCCCCCCTCCCGCCGCGATCCGGTGCCCTCCGCCGCTTACCGGAGCCGTCGGTAGCGGCGGAGGCGATCGCGTCCTCTTCCGTTGTGTGTCAGGAGACAAGTGAGGCCAAGATGGTGCTCACTCGTCTCCAAGATACTGCTGGGCGGAAGCGACGTCAAAACGTCACTTCCGTCCACGCCTCTTAAAGGCATATTTTTTCAAATGTCATTTTTCTAAATGACTTTTTTTTTATTGCATTTTAGTGTAAATATGAGATCTGAGGTCTTTTTGACCCCAGATCTCATATTTAAGAGGTCCTGCCATGCTTTTTTCTATTACAAGGGATGTTTACATTCCTTGTAATAGGAATAAAAGTGAAACAATTTTTTTTTTTTTTTTTTTTTAAACAGTGTAAAAATAAATAAAATATTTTAAAATAAATAATAAAAATAAAAAAAAAAATTTTTAAAACCCCCCTGTCCCGACGAGCTCGCGCGCAGAAGCGAACGCATACGCGAGTAGCGCCCGCATATGAAAACGGTGGTCAAACCACACATGTGAGGTATCACAGCGACCGGTAGAGCGAGAGCAATAATTCTAGCCCTAGACCTCCTCTGTAGCGCAAAATATGCAACCTGTAGAATTTTTTAAACGTCGCCTATGGAGATTTTTGAGGGTAAAAGTTTGACGCCATTCCACGAGCGGGCGCAATTTTCAAGCATGACATGTTGGGTATCAATTTACTTGGCGTAACATTATATTTCACAATATTAAAAAAAATTGGGCTAACTTTACTGTTGTTTTATTTTTTTATTCAAAAAAGTGAATTTTTTCCAAAAAAAGTGCGCTTATAAGACCGCTGCGCAAATACGGTGCAAAAAAAAGTATTGCAATGACCGCCATTGTATTCTCTAGGGTGTTAGAAGAAAAACCATATATAATGTTTGGGGGTTCTAAGTAAGTTTCTAGCAGAAAAACCTGTTTTAAACATGTAAACACCTAAAATCCAAAACGAGGCTGGTCCTTAAGTGGTTAAAAATGTCGATCGTAACAGTTATTTACCTCTAAGTAGTTGCCATCACAGTAACTGGATATTTAACATCCCTAAAGGCCAGTTAATGCGACTAAGACGCAATTGTACTTTGGAAGAAGACTTTTATATGCAAGCCAGAATGATTGGAGAGAGATTTACCAGCAAAGGATACGATCAAGAGTTTATAAAAGATAAAATAGTAGAAGTCGGACAAATGCAAAGAAAAGAACTGCTTGAAGATAAAACACCCATGTGCCAGCAAGACCAGGTACCCCTGGTGTTTGATTACAACTTTCAACACAAAAAGATTGAAAGCATTATATCTCGCCATTGGCATATTCTAAAATCCGATACTGGCCTAAGAGAGGTACTACCAGATAGACCAAAGTTCATCTATAAAAGGGCACCCACCCTGAGAGATCGGCTAGTGAAAAGTGTGATTGATCCCCCAAAAAAACAATTTTCTTTCTTTACGGGTAAAGGGTTTTACCCTTGTAAACGCTGTTATGCCTGTACCCGCACCAAACGTCCGAATGAAAAAGTATTCTCTTTTAAATCAAACAGTAATGGCACCCAATATGATGTCAACGAGTTCATCGGGTGCAACACCGAGGGAGCGGTCTATGTATTGGAGTGCAGCTGTGGCCTCCAGTATGTGGGCCGCACCAAAAGGCTATTGAGAGTCCGTATAAAGGAACATGTGCAGAACATCCAAAAGGGTTTCGACAAACACAATGTGTCCAGGCATTTCGACAAATACCATAAAAAGGAACCCCAGTCATTTGAAATTTTGGGGTATCGTACCCTACGCCAGACCATGGCGTGGGGGACACAAAGTAAGGATTTTGAGTCAACTCGAGTCCAAATGGATTTTTTCCATGGACACCCTTGTGCCGAAGGGACTCAACATCGAGTTTGACGTAAATTGTTTCCTTAGCGACTTTTAGGCTTCAATATTCTTCTTAGTGTTCTTCCTCGGTTAGTAGTTCCTTTCCTTTCATCAAGTCAACCACTCTCTGTTTCTAGTTGCACTAGTTTACTAGATCACATTGGTTGTAATGTTATATATTTATACATATTTTTATATTTGTATTTTTGTACATTTTTATTATTCATTTAGTAGGTCTGTGACACGTCCCGAGCTCCAGCTTCCTCCTTTCTTTTTTCTTGCATTGGGTCGGTTTTTCCGTCTTCCCCGTCGTGCTATTTTCATTCTTTATTCTTACTTTATTTTTTATTTTTATTTTATTATTTTTTCTTTTTATTTTCACTCACTTTTTTTTTCTATTTTTACTTTACTTTATTTTTATCTTTATTTTTAATTTTTATTTTTTTTTCATTTTCATTTTATTTTATTTTTATTTGTATATGTAAATTTATATTTTTTTCATCATCTATATATATATTTTTTTTTTCATTTTATATATTTTTTATTTAATTTTTATTAAGATCCATTTTTATTTACGTTTTTGTTTTCCCGCATATCTCACATGTTATGCATTTTCAGTACAATTCCATATATGTGATAGTGCGTCTTGGTAGGGCGTTGCATTGTGGTTTTTATTTTTCGGTTTCTAAAATCTAGTTTGAGATTATGTTCTAGCTGATCTGGTCTGTGGCTAAGTACATTCTTTCCAACCTGACCTGTTAGAGCCATCCTGACAACAGGCAACAGCACTGTGTGCTATCCTTTGTATTGATGGGCTTTGAAAAAATGGCTGCTGGGCACCCATTAACATTAGAGCGGGCTTTAGGAAAATGGCCGCCGTGCGCCCATTACAAGGGGACTATATATAAGCATTGGCTTTCTATCCCGTGTTATCCTCTGAAGAAGTCACGTGACGTGACGATATGCATTAGGATTGGAGCACGGGACGCTGCCACAGACAAACAGGAGACGAGCTCGGCGCTCGTAGTTACTACACACTGCAGCATTGTTTTAAATGTAAGTTGATTGGACTTGTTTTATTAAATAAATATACCTTTTATATGGGATCACGCTATGTGCGTCTCTTTCCCCCTCACACTGTACATCACTACTCTACCTGACGAACACTGAGGAGAGAGGCACGGGGACATATTCCAGTTTCCAGATTGGTGACACTCCTGGAGGCATACGAGCTCGGCGCTCGTGGATTGATGCCCACACTCACTTCATGAAAGTGAGTGCAACCTCCCCCTGTGTGTGTCTTGCCCCCCCTCCACTGTGGTCGTTGCAGAGTTATTTTACATGCTGTATACTTTTTATTTTTTATATTTCGCTTGGCATGTTCATCATTGTCACTGCCTGTATACACGGAACGTCTACACCTGCGGGTCATTTGCAACACAGGCTGTACACCTTACAGCTGTAAGGTAAGCGGCTTGCAAACACGGAGGTGTCCTCACTGAAGATCCCCCCTCCCTTCACGATTGGACTTGTTTTGTGTTTCTCATCACGTGTTTTTGTTTTTTGGACTGGATGATAGAACTAATATTCATGTTTGTCCTAGGGATTTCACCAGGATCTGGCACGTTTTTGCTAATGGGGCACTAGCCCACATCTATTTTTCTTGCATTATATATTTTCTTTTTCTGCATTGTGTCATTATTCATCCTATTTGTGTTAGTATATGCATTTTTGTTTTGCTATATTCAAGCAGTCACTGTTTCATGATTACCTTTATATATTAGGATTTGTCTGCCCGCAACATGTCATGTTGATCAGCTATGTTGCACTGCACTGCATCCCCACCATGTTCTTTTAGCATGTAGGATCTATTCATGCATTGGCCCGTTTCTGCTTTTTTAGTTCACTTTGCCACTTTAGTCATCTTTGTAGCTCCCCCCCCCCCCCCTTCATCACAGCGCAACTACCATCTTCCCCCAAAAGATTATTAAGTGCTGCAAGGCTGTGCATCCATCTGTGGCTGCTTGTAAACACACACAGCCCCAGCAAATAGAATACACAGCACTGAGTGATGTTTTACAGTTATGAACAAATGATCAGAGCTGTTAGGGCCAGTGCCGAGTATGACCCAGCCCCGCAGTGCTGCCTGGCAATTGAGAAAATATTACTCAGTGCTGCGGGGTTCATGTGGTCTATCTGCTGGGGCTGTGTATTTACAAGCAAAGACGAAGACAAAACACAGCCCACAGGCTCCGTGATCTGGAGTGAACAGCAACGCTGATCTACAGAGAGGCCCTAGTCTCCAAAGACCAGTGCAGTCACTCCATCCCCTTGCTAGCAGCACAATCAAACAGCAAGGCCAAACCACACTGCTTGGCAACAAGCAGGACAGATTTCAACAGGACCAAGTGCTACATGAGGGAAGTAAACGTTTAAAAACTTTGTGAGACTTTAAGCTCAAAACGGTTTAAAGGAATAAGTGTACAGCAGAATTCTTAAAACTATAAAACCTAAGAATACTTTTGTTAGAGAGTACAGAGTGTGTAACCCATAGCAACTAGATTTAGAGGTGTAAGGACACTGAGGGCATTGGTTATTGTGGGTCCAGATATGGATTGTTAAGGGAATCACAATTAAGTAGCAGGGCTCCCAAAGAAATCTTTCCACCTCTAATTGAACTTAAAGAGGAACTGCAGTCTGCTCACATAATTTGTAATAAAAACCATCTTTGCCATTCTGAAGCTTCCCTCCAACCACTTTGCATATTTTATATATCCTCCGATTCTGTACTTGCCAAATATGCTGCAGAAATCAGAAATCTCCCTCCACTGAGTCTGGCTGCAACCATTTTAACTGTGGGCAGATGAAGCTGCTGCCTGATCACTTCCTGGATTTACACAGAGGCACACCTCCAGCTCTGCAGCTCTCATTGGCCCTCTTAGGACTCATCCTCTCCCTTCATGGCAAACTCACGAGAGAGAGAGCGCGAGAGAGAGAGAGCGAGAGAGCGCGCGCACGCTGTGCGTGATGTCATAAGCCTAGGCTTTTTACCAGACAAGAATCAGGAAGTGGGCTGTATAAGGTATTTCCTAGCAGGAAAAAAAAGTTTTACTATCCAAAAGCTAAAACAAGGGCACAGGATTTAAAATGGTTTTAAACCCTTACAGACCACTTTTTACTACAGGTAAGCCTATAATAAGGCTTACCTGTAGCTACACCAGATATCTCCTAAACCTACACGGTTTAGGAGACATCGCCTGTATCAGCATGTGCCAATGTCATAGGGACATAAGCACTGAAGCAATGGCACATTTGTGCCATTGCTTCAGCTAGTGAGCCGTTACCGGCGGCTCCCGTGGGAGTGACGTCAAAGGTCCGGCCAATCACAGCGCCGGAGCCCGCAATACCTGGAACTAACTCCGGGAGCCATGTCACCAGCCGGAGCGATGTACGGGGACTTCAATCTAAGGCATTTCATAATGAGCTCGTATGCCATGCATACAAGCTCATTATGCCTTTGTCTTGCAGGTTTTTTTTTTTTTTATTCTGAGTTAACAACCACTTTAATAGATGGAAAGATTAAAAAATTACTGATGTTCCACTTTAACATGTAATCTAAAAACACAAGAATAATTTGGGGTAATTAAAAACACATAGTATGTTGCTTTAGGTAGACCTTGTTCTGCATACATCTCATCAAAATACCTTAGTTATTGTGCCCACAGCTTTCGTTCGACCCTCTCTGAATACCAGTCGCTGGTCTATGTGCAAGTACTCAGGTGTTTTTATGAATCGGAAGTGAACTGTAGCCTTGTCTCCAGTGCGCAAGCAGTCACGGCTCATACTGAGGATGGTGGCAGTTTGACGGATACTGCCACAATGCACTGGAATAAAGACGACATTTTCCATCATTTACTTTAGGTAAACAGAATAAAAATAAATTATCTATAAAACTTGTAGTTGCACTGCTATCATGTAGTGAGTTTCAAGTGTGATCAGCATTGTGTGTACGATTCAGATTTAACATAAAAATTTTCAACCATCAATTTTTCAAGAAACACACAAGGGAACACAGATTATACTGGGTGGAAGAGCATTAAGCAAACAATGAAATGTATCTTTCGCTTGTCCTTTTATATTTCAGGACAGGACATAAGGTGGAGCAAAATATTGGAATTTGAAAGAACAGCTCTGTGTCTACATATATGCTTCACAAAAAAAAAAAAGTTTAATAGCAGGTACAAAATCTGTTTCTCCACCAAGAGCACATGTGGTACCCAAAAACACTCAGTGGATGTCAACAAAAGACTATAGGTGGGAAAACACCAATGGGAGCACTACTGAACCAATAGCTGCATCTGATAAAAAGGAAACACTCAAACACCATATGGTGCATATTTGCAGAGATGACCAGGTAGAAGGCCTTGTAGACCTGCTCCACCGCATACAGTCCACAATACATTTCATGGCCGGTCACGTGACTGCTCTCCTCCAATCTAAAGCTAGACTTGGAGGAGGAGCAGCAGAGCAGCCAGAAAAAAACTGAGCTAATAAGGTATTTACAGGCATCGGTTTACAAGGACCCTGACAGTGTAGGAGAGATGAAAAGGGGCTGGCAGTGATTTTTTTTTTTTTTTTTTTAAACTTTAGAATACGCTGGCAGGGCTGTCCCAGGAAAGGCGGGGCGTCCGGGATGGCAGTTACATAGTTTAGATAGGTTAGATTGGTTTGGCAAGAACAATTCTTCATGAATCCATGCCGATTACTGCTAATGATACTGTTGACATTACTAAACTCTTGTATATAATTCCTTATCCCTGCCAAGAGCTTACATACAAAATTAGTGTTAGGCCAACTGGTCTGTAATTCCAAGGGATGTATTTTGGCCCTTTTTAAAATATTGGTGCTACATTGGCTTTTCTCCAATCAGCTGGTACCATTCCAGTCAGTAGACAATTCATAAAAATTAGGAACAATGGTCTGGCAATTACTTGACTGAGTTCCTTAAGGACCCTCGGGTGCAAGCCATCTGGTCCTGGTGACTTATTAATGTTAAGTTTTTCAAGTCTATTTCTAATTCTGTCCTGTGTTAGCCATGAGGGTGCTTCCTGTGACGTGTCATGAGGATAAACATTGCAGTTTTGGTTACTGAAGGCTCCCCCCCCCCCCCTCCCCCCTGATTCCCTCGTGAAGACTGAAGAGAATAAATTTAATACCTTCGCCATTTCTCCATCCTTAGTAACCAGATTCCCTTCATCATTCTTTATGGGACCAATATGATCTGACCTCCCTTTCTTACTATGTACTTAAAGAATTTCTTTACTCTCCTCCGCTATGTGCCTTTTGTGTTCTATCTTAGCCACCCTAATATGTCTTGTTGCATTCTTTGTAAAGTTGGAATCCTGATGATAATCCCTCAGCCTTGAATTTTTTGAAGGCCTTTTCCTTTGCTTTTATATGCATTCTTATGTTGGAGTTAAGCCATCCAGGACTTATTAGCTCTTACATTTTTTTTCCCCATTGGAATGCGCTGACTAATACCCTTATTTAATATGCTCCTAAAAGCATACCCATGTTCCCTCTGTGTTCTTTGTTCCGAAGATTTTATCCCCCTTAGTATCTTCTAGCAAGGATCATAGTTTAGGGAAGTTGGCTCTTTTGAAATTCAGTGTCTTTGTATTCCCCTTATGTTTCCTATTTGTGTGATTTAAACTGAAACGAATTGACCTATGATCATTGTTTCCTAAATTACCCCGTATTTCCACATCCGTGGTCGGGTCTGTATTGTTGGCAATCAGTAGGTCTAGTAACGCTTTGTTTCTAGTTGGTGCATTTACCATCTGACCCATGAAATTGTCCTGCAAGACACTTAGGAACTGGCGAGCCTTAGATGAATGCGCGGTTCTTTCCACCCAGTCTATGTATGGATGATTAAAATCCCCCATTACAATGACACTTCCCATTCTTGCCAATAATCCAAATTGAGATAGGTCTGCCTCCGTTTCCTCCTTCTGGTTAGGAGGACTATAGCATACGCCCAGTATCACTTTCCCCTTAGTTTCCTTCCTTTGTAGCTCTACCCATAAGGATTCCACCTCCTCCCTTGCTCCATAAGTGTTAAGTGATGTCGTCTCTCACATTCACTTGTACTTCATTTTTGATATACAGGCATACCCCTCCCCCTTTTTTACCCCCTCTATCCCTGCAATATAGGGAATACCCTTCAATGGTTGCCAGCCTATCATGAGAGCTGTTGAACCAAGTCTCTGAAATTCCTACAAAATCTAAATCCTCCTCATACAACAGTAGCTCTAGTTCTTCCATATTGTCTGCCAGACTCCTGGCATTGTTGAACATAGTTTATACCAGGTGCCACATAGTTTATACCAGTAGCATACTATCTCCTTACTGGGTGTTCTGAGGTTGCAAATAGGACTTCTTACTGTACTTACCTCAGGTTGAGGTGCTTTAGTCAACCTACCACTAATGCCCCCAAATACTACCCTCTGTAATTTGTCCCACGCTGACCATCTTTACCTCGGGACCCTCCCCCCCTCGTCGCCTAGTTTAAAATCCCCTCTAACTTTTTGTCCATCTTTACTCCTAGCAGATCTGCACCCTCCTCATTTAGGTGCAGTCAGTCTCTTCTATAGAGCTGGTAACCAACAGAGAAGTTCTCCAGGAACCCAAACCCCTCCCTTCTACACCAGCTCCACTTGTTTACTTCCCTAATCTCACTCTGCCTTTCTGGTGTGGCTCGAATTACCGGTAGTATTTCTGAGAAAACTACCTTGGAGGTCCTTTTCCCCAATTTAGCTCCTAAAGCCCTGTACACACGGATGGTTTTTCCGACTCAAGATTGCCTTGCATACACATGGTCACACAAAAGTTCTCTGAACTTTCGACCGTCAAGAACGCGGTGACGTACAACACTACGACGAGCCGAGAAAATTAAGTTCAATGCTTCCGAGCATGCGTAGGAATTTTGCGTGTCGGAATTGCTACAGACGATCGGAATTTCCGATAGGAACTTTTTCCATCGGAAAAATAGAGAACCTGCTCTCAATCTTTTGCTGGCGGAAATTCCACCAACAAAAGTCCGATGGAGCATACGCACGGTCAGAATTTCTGACCAAAAGCTCACATCGGACTTTCGCTGGCGGAATTTCCGATTGTGTATACGGGGCATAAGTCTCCAAAATTGTTTAGGACACTACATCTACCTCTGACTTTGTCATTGGTGCCAACGTGCACCATGACAGCCGGGTCTTTCCCAGCCCCTCCCAGTAATCTGTTCACCAGATCCGTGATGTGCCCAACCTGAGCGCCCGGTAGACAACATACAGTTTGGCGCTTTAGGTCTTTGTGACAGCTTGCCCTTTCTGTCCTAAGAATTGAGTCCCCTACCACCAGAATCTGTCTTTTCTTTCCCTTGGCTTTACTCCCACCCTCACTGGAGGAGTTATCTCCCTGGTAGCTAGGGGAGTCACTCAGCTCCAGCAATGCCGGTCCCGGACTGGTTTCACAAAGGTCACTCAACAGGGCGTACTTATTGGGGACGTTCCAGCCCAGGACCGGCCTCCCTGGCACTTTCCACTCTATCCTTCCTGCCTGTCACAAATCTACTCTGCTTTGGTGCCTGCCGCTCATCTCCACACACCTCTGTGCTGGCCCCTGCTGGGTACAATCCCAACTCTCCTTTAGTATAGAGTGTCTTCTCAGTGTTGATAGTTGCTTCCCTAGATTCAGAACCTGGACTTCAAGCGAAACAATGTGCTTACATTTTGCCCAGCAGTATTTGCCCTCGATTGGATGCTCAAGGAACGCATACATGCCGCAAGATGTACACCGAGTCGCATCTCCACACCTGCCGGGCATCGTACCTACTAATTTAATGGGGATTGGGTCTTATACCCTGTCCAAATTAACTAACAACTAGCTTCCTGACACTAATACTCAATACACGGGATCTCAACAAGACAATACTCAGGCCCTCCACAATACTCAGGCAGTTTTTTATTTTTATGTTAATTGGTTATGACCGCTCTGGTCCTGTTCAAACACCCTTGCAATCTGTCACTTGCAGGGCTTGTCAGTGTCTACGGTCTCCCCTGGTCAGTCTGCCTGTTACTGCTCCCACCGCTCCCCTGTTACTCACCCCCACTGGTCTGCGGCACACTCACCTGCCGCTTCTCCTGGTCAGACCTGTCTCCTCACGGTCCCCTCGGTCTCCCGGTCCTGAGGAGTCAATGGGGTGGTGCTGTCCTCGGTCACTCTCGATGGCCCGCGCCCACTGCCGCTCTGTTCCCCCGCTACTTCTCCCGGGGGGGGGCTTCTTTGATCCAGTCCGCATCTCACTCACACAAGCTCCTTCCAGACACGATGCTGCTCTGTGGATTCGTGCCACCACCTAGCTACCAAAGTAGAGTAAGCTCTTCAGCGCAATTAGAGAAGGGTAGAGAAGGAAGCGCCACCTGAGTGTAGTATTAACAAATGATGTTTAATGACACCAGGTAAAAACACACTTACAGGATAAACATATAAAAGGCTCATCTGTATAGGTATGTGGTCCTTGGTGTTCCCTCTGATCCTGTGGTGGTGACGCTGCAGGGATGATGGCGTGGAGCGCACGTGAAGCGTGCATGACGTCACAGGTCGTCCGTCTGCTTCCGGGTTCGGTATCCAGGGGAGGGATCGTCCAGGGAGGAGGGCTAGCAGAGAGGTTGAGAGAAGGCTACGCGCTCGGAGCCACTGCTCCTTCAATAGGCCTATTCACGTGCGCTCCACGCCGGCCCCTAGTCTCTTCCTGATGGCCACACAAGGAGCTCCCGGCTGGTAATCCACCTTCTGCAGCCCAGCATCCCTGCAGCGTCACCACCACAGGATCAGAGGGAACACCGAGGACCACATACCTATACAGATGAGCCTTTTATATGTTTTTATCCTGCAAGTGTGTTTTTACCTGGTGTCATTAAACATCATTTGTTAACACTACACTCAGGTGGCGCTTCCTTCTCTACCCTTCTCTCATCCATCACAGAGCCAGCTCTCTGAGGAAACAGCAGCCGCCTAGCCTACTTTAACCATTACATTACCGGTTACCACTTAACCCTTGAACTTCCAGCCTGTCCCCTATGGACTAAGTTGCTCAGTAGGGGTGCGCATCTTCACTGGTCTCACGATTCGATTACGATTATCTGGTCAACGATTCGATTCCGCGATGCATCACGATTACCGACGAGCTTCCGCTTGGGCTGCCTAGGCGGCCCTTCTTCCCTGCAATCTCCTGGGACTCATCACAGTTCCCAGAAGATTGCCCGGCTGAGCAGGACAGCGCAGTGAGACATGCGCACCCGGCTGTGAAGCTGCAAGCTGTCACAGCCGGATGCCCACAGTAGTATTGCCAGTGCCGTGGACAGGCAGGGGAGAGAATGGAGGGCTTGGGTGGCCACGTCGCTGGATTGTGGGACAGGTGAGTGTCTTTTTATTAAAAGTCAGAAGATACACTTTTTTTGTAGCTGCTGACTTTTAATAAACAAAAAATTTACTAGGCGGCCCCTCCCAGCCAGCGATCTTCTGGGTCCCAGAAGATTGGCTGGCCAATGGCAGATCGCAGTGCAGCTCGTGCAGTCTGCGCCCAGCTGTGAAGCCATAAGCTGTCATGGGCGGGTGTCACTGCCCACAGTAGATGACGGCACCGAGGAGAGGGAGAGGAGCGAGGCTCCATGTGGCCGCATCAATGGACCGTGGGACAGGTGAATGTCTGATTATTAAAAGTCAGCAGCTGCACTTTTTGTGGCTGCTGACTTTTAATAAACTAAAAAACGTGTGGAACTCCACTTTACGTAGTGCACTAATCCGGTGCACTACAAGGTACAGGAATTCACACACACGGCTGCTGGAAGGTCAGGAGGGATTACAATCCACAACTGACAAACAGCCCTGTGAAGTTCCTGTACTGTGTCTGTGACATTTCTCTGGGCTCCCGTTTGCACCTTCCAGCACACTAGGAGTTAACACAGTGGAATGTGCAAACTGGGGGGGGGCAGAGAAATAATGTCACAGAGCACATGTATGAGACAGTGTAAGTAGAATACAAACACACTTGTACTCTACATACAGCTGTTAAAATACCTGTGTGGTAAGAAAAATGCAGTTAAAATCCATTAAGTGCCCACCACTGTATCTGCATTTTAAAATTTATGCAGCTTCATATCTTATTTTTCAGTCTGTGTAAATATATATAACTGTTTTTGTCAAAATTGCTTTTGTTAATAAATACAATTGTAATCCATTAACTGGTGATCGTTGTGTGTGTGTTTTTTTTTTTAAATATATGCATCTTCATACCTTGTTTTTTTTGTCTGTGTGTAAAACTGTATAAGCCGGTCATGTGACTGCTCAATCCAGCCCGCATCGCTCTCCTCTCAGTCTCAGGTCTCTCTGACTCTCCTGACGTCAGTGGGAGTTCTCAGCCCTGCCCACCAACTGTAGCTATCAGATCAGAAGAGAGGCGGGCGAGGCTGACGTCAGGAGAGACAGAGGAGAGGGGCAGGCCGGACCGAGCAGTCACATGAGCGCCGGGATATACAGTTATATACACAACTAAAAACGAGGTTTGAAGCTACATATATTTAAAAAAAGGACACATACAGCGATCACCACTGAATGGATTACTATTGCATTTAATAGCTAAAGCCATTTTGAGAAAAAATGCTCGGAGTACACTTCCGGGAGGGGCGGGGCAAGTCGGGATGACGTCACACCCGACATCGATTCTTCGGGGGGCTTGCATCGGGGACCCCCGAATCGCGATGCGACGATTAAAATTCCACACCCCTATTGCTCAGCCCTTTATATCTCCTGTTATATATGGACTTGTGTGTTTGCGCTTACAGTTACCAATACTCTGTTCTTCAGCGCAATTGTCTTTCAAAGTGCGACAGCGCTGAAAGCTAAAAATTTGCCTGAGCCGTTTTCTGCATCGATTATTTTCAACACCCCTAGTATGTACCGTGTGTGTCATATCGCTGTTCTTATAGATTTGAAACAAAAGAGGTGCTTTCATTCCTAGAAGTGCCGCCAGCCTCCCTTTCCTTTTACTTGGTTCCAACACTGACTTCTGAAGATATGACCCATCTGAACCTCTATAGAGCGTACACCGTTTGATGGACATTGGCAGACAGTCTGGGCCGACCGATCCTTAAGTAGGCGATTGTCCAGGTATTCCACAAAGGGAATACCTCCCTATCAACAACTAGGGGACCCCCTCATTGTGAGGAGGGCTTGCTTCTGGTTTGCAGGTTTGCTGGAATTGAAACCTGGAAGCCCGAGTAAAAGGGAAAGGAGTGCTTCATTTCAGGAGCTGAAGGTTTACCAGAAGGAGTTTTAGCCTTTTTCTGGGGGTAGGAGGGTACCTTGAACCCCCAAGACTTTTTTGATCTAGGTGTTGTCCAAGTAGTCACTGAAGAGGCGTTACTCCTCAGAGCATTCTGAAAAAAGCAAAGAGAACTCCTTCTTTGATAAGCCAAAAGGTTTATATGCAGAAGCTTGAGCTTTGCTTTTCTGGAGTAGGACATTACCCTCCCTCGAAGACAGCTGAGCACAAGCTGGTAAGGCCTGCTGACCCATTCATTCCTGTTGTGTCTATTATCTGCCATGCAAATTGAGGGTTAACTAACCAGAGGTACTCACAACCTGTAGGTAGGGTTAGGCTTTCTGTGACCAGTCACTGTAGGAAGCAGAGGAACCAGCCCACCGTGTGTGCACAAAAAAAATTGTGCGTGTGCGCATGTGCAGTGGATCTCCACGAGGAGGCAACTGTCCAGCTGCACTTGTGGCCTCAATCCATACAGGAGCACAGGATACACAGCAAAAAGGGAATCCAAAATAAAAAATAACAAATTTAAAAAAAAAAAAATTAAAAAAAAAAGTGAAACTTGGTTTTTGTCCAGTCATATAAATCATACTATGCTGTACGTTCTTTGTTTTGATCATTGTCTTTTTTATAGATAATTTTGCTTTCTAAAAATACTCCTGAAGAAGCGATGTGACCACGAAACATGTCGAGAGGATATGGATAAACTATGTAATTATCCACTCGAGAGCGATTTTAGTGCTTATGTCAATAATGTTTTATTGAAATGATGTAATAAAATAAATGTTTTTAGATCATTTGTGTGTTTGGTATCCATTTAGGTACCATGAAAGTCCACATAGCCTCCATATCAATTTCTTTGTACAAAGATTCTAGGACACAGGTACTTTTAAGCAGTTAAATAACTATTGGCACACATCTAACATTTACTCCCACCACCAGTTGCTTTCTTGATAATGGTATCCAGTCAAGATATGAAGAGGCTTGTTCCTTAAAGACCATGCAGATGCTTGTTAAACACAGGTTCTGCAGTTCAGCCCTTTAATCAAAGTGGCCTCTGTGTACAGAAACCTCCAGTGGCCTGTCACAACTGGAGCTTAATGCTACAATCATTTGCTCCAAATGTTCTATGACTGAAGGATAAACCACAACAAAGGCAATATCTCTTCTAAAAAGGGGCATTGACCAGTTGGCAACAGCCAAGATGGGGTGAAAAGCAAGGCCTGCCAGTGAAAACAGCACTCTAGAGGGCACATCCAACCATTGATCGGTTAGGTATGTCAATCTATTCTTTAAGATTAAAATTAGGAATAGCAGTGGTAGAAGCAACTTGTCGATTGTCTTTTTTCAAGTGGTGCTCATCAAAACAAAAATTCCAAACAGACTCTTAATTTGTGAGCAATAGCAGATGACCACCACTCTTTGGGGGCAAGCTTTTCGTTGGGTAATAACTGTATTGATTCAGAATCTACGTAACTATGTAATCAGTCTCACTGGAGACTCAATTTCACAGATGATTGCCCAGATGCCTTGAGTAGATCAGATGCTAAATCTGCAGTAAGGAAGCGCTGGAGTTTGTTTATATGGTAATGCACTTTAAATTTAAAAAAAAAAAAAAAAAAAAAAAAAAAAAAAAAACTGTCCTTCAGTCTTTCCCCTAATTGCCCATTGCAAGCTATTCTGAACAATAGAAGCTGCTTATAAAGTCCTATATATAAACCTACTCCAAAGAAAAATGGAAATGTGAATATTTTTTTTTCTAATATTTTTTCAAGTAACGCGGTGTCACTAGAAAACAAACCTATAGTGTGGGTTTCTCAAATTTAAACAGCAAAGGTTGAAATATACTTTAAATATGATGTCAAAGCGCTGTCCATGAACTATTTAGTGTTCCAACCTTAAATCACAAACCCTGAAATAAGTCAATATTAAACTACCCATCGCCTGGTATCGCGGACTGATTGTTGTAGGGTGATGCAGCACCAAGATCTCAGCTTCAAACTCCCAAGATGCTTGAGGGTTAAGGCGTGGCGAAACCATTACCATGCCCTTTCTGATAGAGGATCGCTTAATCTGAAGAACAAGCAGAAAGAATGCAGTTTGTTACTAGGACCATAAAAAACAGCACAAGGTTCTATAGAGGATTTATAAAACCAACATAAACCTTTTTTTTTTTTTACTGGTGCCGATGGGAACAATAAGAAAATGCAAAAGGGAGATAGAGGATAGTTACATTCTTGCCACGTTCTAGGCTGCACAATGTATTCATGTAGAATATCCTAGCAGGCCTCCTGCACACTGGAAGTTATAAAAAACGCCAGTAGCGTTAGCTGTAGAAAGTGTTTTTTGTAGTAGCGTTTTTTAGCATTTGCGTTTCTTTTTTAGGAAAACTATACTCCCACAAAAGCTTATGGCTCAAAAACGCTCAAATACCGAATAGCCTTTTTTCAGCGTTTTTCAGAGTTAAATCGTTTTTACAGCTGAAAAACACCTCTTCAAACCCACTAGCTGTTTTTTTTTCCTAGCCAGTTAACAAAGTTGATAAAAGCCTCTGTGCGCATGGACAAATCGGATAATGAGAGTTCACTGGCTGCAGAAAAAAAATTCCTGAAGCCAAAAACAGCAGCTAAAAACATCCAGTGTGCATGAGGCCTTAGAAGTAGTAGGTTTATTGGAAAAAAAAAGTGTTGCGTTTCTTCATAGTGTGTACAGAACTGCACCAAGATGTACAGATGCAGGCATGCACATGTAGCCTGGAGTCTCCAATGGAGTGTTCTCTGCAGAGAACATACTAACTGTCCATATAGGACTCTTGAGTTCAAATGCTCTCCCCCATTTACTGAAATTAGAGCATTACTTACTTTACAGTCCCAAAAGCAAGAGAAGCAGTAAACACATTTATAAAACATGTGACTGTGCTTAACAAAATGTGGTTGGTTTGTTAGTATTTCAAGGCAGCAGTGTTGCTGTGGTTAGGCCATACCACTGCCTTCTACACAGGACCCTTCGTAGAAATTTGTGGTCCATTTCCTAATGACAATTTACTTGAGTGCAGCTGCTCCTCTTCTCCAGGTCACTGATCAGGAAAGAACTCTGTTCACAAGATGTCCTGAACAAAAAAGCAAATCATATCCCTGTGTATGCTGAGAGAGAGGTGAGAACATCCTGGCTGAATTGTGTATGACTTTCTACATCTGAAAAGGAATGCATGTGATCACAGCCTTTGTAGGAGTCTCAGGGTAGTCAAGGGTATGCGAGAGGAATTCATGTTTATTCCTTCAGAACTACAGTTTTACACTTTTTTTTCCCTGTTAAAAAGGTATATCAAGATGATAAATTCTGTAGAGTCTGTTAATTTGTGTTTAAAATTGTTGCACGTGAATTTTTACTGAAATGAAAGCAGAACCGTCTCAAAGCATAACCCTGGCCAATGTTTTCCTAAACTGGACAGGGGCTCTAATCAAAACTAAAATAAGTTTTAGCTGCAGTTGGGTTTTAAGATCATACTAAACAATTGGACCACAAAATCAGAGTAAATCATGCCTTTGATTAAACGATTGTAAAACGAGAACTTATGTAAGTTATTGGAGATACGCACAGATAGAAAAAAAAAAAATAAGATCTCAATGATAAAAGAACACACTACTAGGGTGGAATCACAGCTAATCTGATATTACAACAATGCTGTACCTTCTTCAGAGCAAAAGATGCTGTCTGACCACCTCGTACTTCTTTAACAGGCATGCGTTTGCGATGTATAGACTTCACTGCAATAGAAGTAAAGTTGCCAAGAGGGTCAGGTCCTAGCAGCAGTAGATCATTTAGCTTAATTAGTCCTCTTAATGTTGTTCCTGAAACCACTGTGCCCACACCCTGTAGGAAAAAAAAAAAATCCTGTAATTTTCCAGTACGGAAAACATAACTATAGCTTCTGTGGATTTTTTTCTATTACGCTCAAAACAAAAAGCTTACTGGTACAGAGTAGGTATCATCAATCTGGAACTCTGCAGGTTCTTCTTCCCTTGAGCTGCATCGGGGAGAAAGCAAATTGAGGAACATTTTGAGCAGATCCAAGTTTTCCCCCGTTACATTCGAGATTTGAAAGATCGGACACATCCTAAGAAGTGTTAAAAAAAAAAATAAATAAATAAATATAAGTGTGGTTAATACAATATGCTAAAAACTT
Organism: Aquarana catesbeiana; assembly: GCF_042186555.1. NCBI lineage: Eukaryota > Metazoa > Chordata > Amphibia > Anura > Ranidae > Aquarana > Aquarana catesbeiana. The sequence goes on from NC_133330.1 coordinate 97,558,402, forward strand.
TTTTTTTTTCCCAAGAGAGAGATTATGATTATCTATATCTACAGTGGGGATGGAAAGTATTCAGACCCCCTTACATTTTTCACTCTGTTGTTATAGTGCAACCATTTGCTAAAATCATTTAAGTCTCTCGCTCTCTCTCTAATAAATTTTAACTTGCCTGTAAAACAGGCAACATATTCATAGACCATTGGTTACAGGCTCATACATTCAGGTGATTGGGCCCTGACAAAGCTTTCGCGGACACGCCACCTGAATGTCTTCACTATAACCCTAGCCCAATCCGCAAGTCCTGAGTTTTGTAGCAGGCAATTTAAAGTATCCAAGGAAAGAAAAAGGGAGAGTGGCCTGTGCCCTGCACTGTACTCCAAAATAAGTCATTTCCGGGTAAGTCTAAATTCCTTTCATCTTAAATCATACAGCCCCAAGCAAAGTATGAGAAGGGTGGGCAACAAAAAAAGCAAACTGGGTCAACAGACCCAACAATAAGGGTCAACACACCCAACTACACAGTGCAGCTGCAAGAACCTTTCAAGCCTCATCCACAAAAGATTGCACGTCCACCAGGTAGACCACAAAGCGAGGCTACAGAGGCCTGGTGCTTGAAAGCCCAGGAAACTACCACAGACCTGGTGGACTGAGCCGGTAAAAGCAAAAGGATTTTGTCCCCGAGAGGGCATCCTCTAGAAACCATATTTCTTAGCCACTGAGCAACAATGGACTTGAAGTGGGGCAGCCTGAGGACAGAACAGAGTCTTACTGTTCTGTACAGTACAGTATTATTGATTGAAGCTGTTGGTTTGACGTAAATAGCGCTGACTACAGCCAAGCAATGAACAGAAATTTCCCTTTGATGCTTTGGAACATGGTATAAGGATGGTAGGACTATGTTCTCATTGAGGTGGAAGACTCTTACCACTTTAGGAAGAAAAGGTTGGGCGTAACAATACCTCGTCATTGTGAGGAATGAGGAACAGCTCCTTACAAGGGAGCTGCCAACACAGACATGTCTGACAGATGGGAAAACAACCAAAAAGACCATGTTGCAAGAAAGATCACCTAAGGGAAGATCCTTTATGGTTCTCTGTCCTGTAAAAAAATCGCTCTAATCCCAACGAAGCACACAATTCTACAAGGGTGGCTTGATGCGAGATACACCTTGAAAAAAAATGTTTTTACAAGGGAGTGCAAAGCCAGAGGTTCTTGAATAACAAATGGACAAAGTAAAAAACTGACCTTTTAGAGTGCCTAAAGCCAAATTCTGCCAGAATGCAAGGCACAGAGTAATCTCTGAACTGCATTGCCTTTGTTCAGAATGGGTAAAGAAGGATTTTCATAGATCAATCTGGAAGTGGCTTTTCTTTCTTTCAGCAACGTAGAAATGATAAACTCTGGCTTTTCTCTCAAGACCTGGGCTTCAACAGCCATGTCATTAAAGCTAAAGACTGAGAAGCAGGATGGAATAGAGGGCCTTGAGACAACCAATCTGGCCTATTGGGGAGAGACCAGGGGACTCTACTAGAAGAGTAAGTATGTCTGTGTACCAGGTTCTTCTTCTGGGCTTGGCTGCTCAAGAACAAGAAAGGAAGCAGGTCATTGTCTTTGCACTAGAGGAGGCAGAATTTGCACTGAGGGAAAGGCATAGAATAGCCTGAATTGAGACCAGGGAATTATCAGGGCATCCAAAGCCAGCACTAGAGGATCCTTTATCCTGGCTACAATCAGGGAGGTAGTTTTTGGTTGGATCTGGAAGTTAGGATGTCCACACCTGGAGCCCCCCTTTTCTACCATATCCGAATGAGCAAAATGTAAAAGGGAACACTCCTACGGCCACATCCGTATGGCTGAATTATCAAAAAAAAAAAAAAAAAAAAAAAAAAAAAGAAAAGAAGGAGAGGTTCAACAAGGAACCCCTGGTCGGACTTTGAGGCACAGCAAACCAAAGGGATCGTATTCAAAGTAACAATATAATAAACTTTATTAAAGACATATACATTTGTGACAAGGACATTGACAAAAAATATATAAAAATCATCTATATAAAAATATACATGATGTGAGCCCCGATGCGTCTACGTGTTTCGTTCTAAAAAAAAACTTCAGGACACATTCAGGTTTCAATTAGACCCCTTTCACACTGGGGCGGTTTGCAGGCGGTATTGCGCTAAAAATACCGCCTGCAAACCGCCCCTAAACAGCCTCCGCTGTTTGTTCAGTGTGAAAGCCTAAGGGCTTTCACACTGAAGCGGTGCGCAAGCAGGACGGTGAAAAAAGTCCTGCAAACCGCTTTTTTGGAGCGGTGAAGGAGCGGTGTATTCACCACTCCTGCCCATTGAAATCAATGGGACAGCGCGGCTATACCGCGGCTATAGCCGCGCTGTACGAGAGATTTTAACCATTTAAAATGGTTAAAAATGAACGACGGTACAGCAGCGGTACAGCAGCGCTAAAAATAGCGCTGTTGTACCGCCGACGCCCCCACCGCCCCAGTGTGAAAGGGGCCTAAATGCAGAGAAAAGGAGAAAGGTCTCACTATCTTGCAGAAAGGCTCTCAAAAGCCCTAGTAGTTGATTATAAAAGTAAATAATTCATATTTCCGCTAGAGGTGCAGGAGACTTGTCATAAGAATGAGTGGCTGTCAGCTGTTGTCATATCAGTCCTAGCTATAGATGCAATCCCAACAAAGAAGACACAAAAGTTGCCAACAAGGGATAAGTGTCAATGCCACAAGAAAGCTCCACGAACCAAAGGGCTAAACAAAGCCCATATATAATGTCCACTCAATGATCCACGTGGAAGTGTATGAGTACCCTAATGGAGCTTTCAGTTAAATTTAGTATAAATCCCCTGGAGGAAACAAAGACGCTCAACTTGACTGATATGACAATAGCTGACAGTCACTCATTATGACAAGTCTCCTGCACCTCTAGCGGAAATATGAATTATTTACTTTTATAATCAACTACTAGGGCTTATGAGAGCCTTTCTGCAAAATAGTGAGACCTTTCTCCTTTTCTCTGCACTAAACCTGAATGTGTCCTGAAGAAGTTTAGAACGAAATGCGTAGATGCATTGGGGCTCACATATATATTTTTCTATAGATGATTTTTATATATTTTTTGTCATTTCCTTGTCACAAATATATATGTATTTAATAAAGTTTATTATATTGTTACTTTGAATACGATCCCTTTGGTTTGCTGTGCCTCAAAGTCCGACCAGGGGTTCCTTGTTGAACCCTTTTTTTCCCCTTTTTCTTTTGATAATATATCCGATTGTCTGTGTTGAAGGGCCCATTCCCCTTGACCCAGGTGGTGGTAGCTCAGGTTATCAGATTTCCAGTTGTTGACTCCTGGAATGTAGATTGTAGAGATGGCTGGACATTGATTTCCTGTCCATGAGGTTATCTGGCTTGCAACATTCAAGGATGCATAATTCCTGATTCCCCCTTGATGGCTGATGTAGGCAACAGCCAAGGCATTGTCTAGCTGCACCACAATTGGAGTCCAGTCTCGCAGAGCCATCCTTATTGCTCTGGGCTCCAGGTTTTGATTTGGGGGTTTTTTCTCTCCTTATTTTCACCTGTTAATGCAAATAAGCCTGTTATTTTTCTTCCTTTAACAGACTAAGCTGTCCAGGAAAAGTAGCAGCTGAAAAGTTGAGACCAACCATTTAACACTGATAGGGGGTGCTTACAATGGTCAGCTTTTATTCTTTTATGCAAAACCTTTATCGCATATGAGCATTGTCTACCGGACAAGTCAGGTTTTTGTTTACAGAGGATATAGCAACATCAATTCTTGGAATTACCCATTTTTTTATAGAACTCTTCCTCCATAGGATAAGGTATTGAAACCTTTTTAGGAAGGAAAAAATGTTTTTTTGGGTGTTCCCATTCAGAACACATTAGCTTTCTTAGCTATGAATGGATAGGAAAGGCATGAACAGATTGGGGAGGCTTTAGTGAACCCAAACCAGAGGTGGGCTCATCGACCGACTGCGTTACTGGCATTAAAAATATGGAGCGGACCAATTCAGTGAGAGACTGTACCAACAACCTTTCCTGCGAACCTGATCCTCCCGCATTAGGTTCTTCGGAAGAGGAGAAATCAGCCTCTTCCTGGTCCTTTTTAGAGAAATCAGTCCTCTCTTGCCCCTTGTTCCTCAGCATGAGGATCCTGAGCAATGGACGGGGATCTGCTATGCTTAGTCCCACTCTGAGATGCTGCCCTTCCTCTTTTAAAAAAAAAGTTTATTCCGTGCGAGCGTGGGCTCCGATCCTATGGGATCAGCAGGAAGAGAGGCAGTAATGGCGAAGCCGCCGAGCGGCGTGCCTTTCGCGCGCCCTTTATATGCGCTCCTTGGGAAGAAAAACAGCACAGGGGGGGGCGTCTGGTGGGGAGGTAAAACCCCCCTCCCCCAGATTTACTGGAGGTCTGGTGCCGGCTGGAGGAAGATAAAACTGCTGTTTCCTGGACACATCGTGAGCTCTCTGAGAAGCAAGAGACTGTAAGTGCTCTACACAGCCCCCAGTGGTGACACATAGCCATGACAACATTTACTAAATGAATGGAGACATTCGTAAGAAAAATCTTTAAAAATTTCTTAGAAGACTCCACTTTTCTGCCGCAGGGTTTTCTGTGGTAAACCAACAGACCCAATCTTCACCCTTCACAGTGGGTTCCATTAAACCTTCAGGAGCTGGGGATCCGAGGAAACCCACAATCCTGGACCTGTAATAGCACCACCGCCAGTAAAACTTTATGGCCTTAATACCAAAAAGTACTGGATCCCAGGGCCCAGCTCTCTAAAAGAGAAGCGTTATAGGCAAGACCACGTTACTTCGGACATGAGGCCTGGGTACCATTCAATTCAGCCAAAGACACTTTAAATGGATCTGGCTGCACGGCTAGCCCCAGCTCCAGTGGAGCTCAGCACATCTTTACTCCTGACCAACACCTTAGACACTGGCGAAAAAAACTGAGAAACTTCCAGTAGTGGGAGGGGTATATTAGTGAGGCAACTTCCTGTTTAGGGTGTGCCAGTGTCCAGCACCTGAAGGTGGACTATAACCCAAATAGTAATTACTATGGAGTCCCGTGATGTACGATTAAAGAAATTAGAGCCATTCTGTAAAATTGGTCTCATCCCACGTTCGAGGGCATCTACATAAAAAAAGCAGAGCAGAAGGTAACCACTGAAAAAACTGAGGTACTCCCAGTAGTAGGAGTGGTTATATAGGGAGTGCACTTTTTGTCTTAGGGTGTGCAGGGTCCATCACCTGAAGGTGGCCTATAACCCACATAGTAACTACTATGGCTCTGTGTCCAGCGATGTACGATAAGAAAGGAAGACTAGCCAGGGGCTTGTTACAAGGCGCTTAGCGAAGGGCGCAAGGCTTGAAGGATAGAATCTCTCATAGCAACTATTGCAAACATAAAGCTGTCTCCTGGGCCTGCTGAGCAGGATAACCTTGAACACCTGTTTAAACTGGTCTCTCAATGATTAAGCAATTACTGTCAGAGAAAAAAAAAGTGTTTTGTTTTTTTCCAATAGGAATTCCAACTTTTTATCCGTTGGATCCCTAAGCATTTGAGTATTATCTGCCAGACAAGTCAAACTTATAGTTATATACTTGTAAAAAAGGATATAGCATAGCGTTATATAGTGTTAATTGCTGGTATACCCTACTTAGTGAATTTCCTCCACCATAGGATAGAGTGTGAAAACTTTTTAGGAGGGGGAAAAAAAAAAAAAATGCTTATCTGGATGATCCTCTCAGATACAAAAAAGAAGAAAAAAAAAAAAAAAAAGCCTGCACAGCTTGAGGAGGCTTTAGTGAACCTAAACACTCAGTTAAGGGTACATAAATGTGGAGTGATCTTTCAGCAAGAAATTGCACGATCTTAAGATTGGAACAGCTGATTCTCCCGCATTTGACACCTTTGAAGAGGAGTCATCAGCCCCACCACGGTCCCCTGAGGGAATTCATCTTCTCCTGCCCCTATTTGCTCAGTTTGAGGGTCCTGGGTAATGGAAGAGAACCTGTCGCATTTTGACCCACACTGGGATGCGATTAAAGTCGCTAAACTTTTTTTTTTTTTTTTAAATAAAATAAACAGGTGCTGCAGTGTTTAACAGTTGCAGACATTTCATGGCCATGATGCTCACTCTGACCAGCCACCCCCTCTAAAGGGAGGATGCCATTTGTAGAGATAAGCAGGCTTTCCAGAGCCTGAGGGAGACCCTTTTAGCTCTTTTTTGGGGGTTTCAACCCCCCCTTTTGACCATAGCCTGATGCATAAAGCAGAGGTACTACCAGAAGAAACTGCATCCACTGCTTGAGCAATAGTCCGGCCACAGCCGCTGCTATTAATGCTCAGCCTGATGCAAATAGTAAATGTGTCAAATAGGAAATGCCTGTATCGCCAAAACCTCTTTCATGCTTTTCTTTGCTCTTATGTCTCTGACAATTTTGCAGCCAGCATAAATGGAGATTTTTTTTTTTAAACACTCTTGCGTTGGAGGACGCCAACGCCACGCTAAGCCCCGCCCCCACGTCGCATTGCGCTCCCTCCTTTCTTTTTTTAAACACGGACCTCCGATCTGACATGATCGGCTGAGTGAGGAAGGGATGCCCTGGAAGCCGCCGCCGTGTAGGGGCGGTGAAAGAAAACGGCATTGCCGAGCGTTTTTAGTTCTCCCTTATACTCAGCCTCTTGAAGAGGGAAAGAGTTCAGCTCAGGTGGGGGTGTCTGGAGGAAGCAAAACCCCCCCAAACTTACCGGAGGTCTTGCCTGCTAGCTGGAGGAACACAGCGACACAGCGTGACTCTGAGCAAAGCATTAGAAGGTATGTGCTCCATACAGCCCCCAGTGGTGACTTAGGCATGACAACATTTAAAGGAGACATTGCATAAGAAAATTTAAAAATACCTTAGAAAAACTCCACTTAGCTTTCCCGCCGCAGGGTTTTCTGTGGTAAAACCAACAGACCCAATCTTCACCCTTCACGGTGGGTTCTGTTAAACCTTCAGGAACCGGGGACCCTAGGGGAGCCCACAATCCTGGACCTGTAAAAAGCACCCCGCCAGTAAAACTTTATGGCCTTAATACCAAAAGTACTGGATCCCGGGGTCCAGCTCTCTAAATAGAGAAGCGTTACAAGCAAAAGCTCATTTCTTTGAATACGAGGCCCGGGTACCATTAAATTAGTCCGAAGTCACTTTGAATGGATTCGGCTGCATAGCTAGCCCCAGCAAGGATTGCTCCAGTGGAGCTCAGCACACCACATCTTTACTCGTGACCAATACCTTAGACACTGGCGAAAAAAAACTGAAATACTCCCAGTAGTGGGAGGGGTTATATTAGGGAGGCACCTTCCTGTTTAGGGTGTGCCAGTGTCCAGCACCTGAAGGTTGACTATAACCCACATAGTAATTACTATGGCTCTGTGTCCCGTGATGTACGATTAAAGAAATTAGAGCCATTCTGTAAAATTGGTCGCATCCCACATTCCAGGGCATCTACATAAAAAAAAAAAAAAAAAAAAAAGAGCAGAGCAGAAGGTAACCACTGTAATTGTTCCATCAAAGCATGGTCCTGGAATGCAGTATCCTCTTGGCTGTTCACTTCTCTAGTAAAGTAAGCTACAGCTTGACACACTGAAATTGCAGTGAGGCGATCACAGGGCTGGGCCTGGCAGAGTAAAGAGCCTTCAGAAGCGTCTCACACTTTCTATCTGTAGAATCTTGAATCAACAAGCCTCTTCAAATGGTACAGACTGTAGGATCAACTACAGGAACAGACCGCTTTTACTGAACTCTTTTTCCACTGGATACAGTATGGCAAAGGTTTTTGAAGGAGTGAGAATCTTTTCTGGAGTAAATGAATAATTACTGTATGCCCATTCTATTAGTCCATGAACTGGGAATGTCAATAGTTTTTGCAGGTACCCAAAAACAGCTTGGTGAGACAGAAAATCATCATGAACTACAATGCCAGGATATTCGCGCACGGCAGCAACAAGCTTATTTACATGTTGTGTGAAGCTGGGAAAGAGTGGAGGTGGAGAAAAATCTTCTGTAGCTTCTTCTAACATTGCTTCTATATCCTCCTCATTCTTTTCTGTGTCTGCCTCGTCTAGGGCAGGCATACTGGGATTCGACTCAGAGATGGAGGAGCTGGAGAAGGGGCATAGCATTTTGTAGCCCTGGACATAGATGGCTGTATAAAGCACTTAATTGTCTGAGGAATTGTGGCATTGATGCAGAAAATTCTGCTTTTGTCAGGTAGGTCTCATGTTGCATGCCTATAGAATGTGTCACTGGTGTTAAATGAAAAAAAAAACAAAAAAAAAAAAAACAGTTTGTGTTCTGGTGCAAGGGAACGCTTTGTCACTGAGGTGGAGTGCTGTGTGGACCCCTTCAGCAGAGTGAAGGTTCATCTAAGATTCAGCCCTGGCTCCTTTTTCTGGCTCCTGCCACTGCTACAGGTGAATGTATATCTTTGTGGCCTAATCCCAGAGTAGGGTATGGAATATAAGGTTTTGCCAGAAAAATATGCAGCGACCCGGGTGTAGACCGCCCCGGTTACGAATCCTCGTGGCGAAAGAGTGGAAAAAATTGGCGGTAAAGTGAGCAACCAACGGGGTAATGTAACACCTGGTCACCCAGACAAGACTAAGCAAAACTAAGTGGTTTAATTTTAGAACCAAGATTGAAAAGTTTACATTGTAAAATGAACACATTGCCCCCGTTTTTACAGTAATGGTCAGATACAGGGTGATCCGGTCTTTCCTGCCCATGACACTGGACTATATACACTCACCAGCCACCTTAGGTACACCTGTTGAAATTGCTTGGTAAAACAAATTGCTAATCAGCCAATTACCTGGCAGAAACTCAATGCATTTACGCATCTAGATGCGGTGAAGAAGACTTGCTGAAGTTCAAACCGAGCATCAGAATAGTGAAGAAAGGGGATTTAAGTGACTTTGAACATGGCATGGTTGTTGGTGCCAGACGGGCTGGTCTGAGTATTTCAAAAACTGCTGATCTACTGGGATTTTCACGCACAACCATCTTCTAGGGGTTACAGAGAACGGTCCGAAAAAGAATATCCAGTGAGCGGCAGTTGTGTGGACAAAAATGCCTTCTTGCTGTAAGAAAATGGGCAGACTGGTTTAAGATGATAGAAAGGCAACAGCAACTCAAATAACGAAGGTACACAGAATACCATGTCTGAACGCACAACACATCAAACCTTAAAGCAGATGGGCTACAGCAGCAGAAGACCCCAAGAACAGGAAACTGAGGCTACAATTTGCACAGGCATAACAATATTGGAGCACATTATATAAAAAGGTATCATCCACTGTATTCCAGTGGGTAATAAGTATAAAAGAGCAAAAAATAATCCTGGGTGGCTAAACTAGAACGTAAAAATGCATAGAAAAGCAAAAAAGGCCTAAAAAAACAAAAACAAAAAAAAAAAAAAACACATTAAATCCTTTAGGGGTCATTTTCAGCATTCCAAAAAGGAATGCAATAAGAAATGTAAGCATGCAATCAGGACATCTAAAATAGACCATGAAAGTCACATAGCGGAGGAGAGTTAAAAAAAAAAAAAAAAAAAAAACCCCACAAGAATTTTTTTCATTTTTATATATTAACAGTAACAAAATGAGGCCAGAGCATGTTGGCCCCATAAAGGATGATGAATGTAATTTAGTTACAAAAGACAAGGGTTTTAAATGCATTCTTCTCCTCAGTTTTCACGGAAGTAAAAAGGGGGCTATAGTAACCAAGACTAATGTTTAGTAACCAAGGACTAATGTTAACAAGTCACAGAATGTACCCTCATGGCTAACAGAAGCCAATATCAGTAATAGACTTGATAAACTTAACAAGTCACCAGAACCAGATGGCTTACACCAGAGGGTCCTAAAAGGGATTGTAAAGGTTCATGTTTTTTCACCTTAACGCATCCTAGGAAGGAAAAAATAAATAAATAAAAAAAATAAAATAAATGTATACATACCCTCCAAGTCCGCCTGCTAATTTTCTATGCTTGAGAGGTGGATGGCGGACAGGGCAGAAAAGTGCAGTTTTGCCCAAAAGAGGATCAAGTCCACTGCCCTTTTGTGTGATGCAACTTCTGGTGCCTCCCTGATGGTTGAGCAAGGCCATGGCATTGTCCAACTGAATTCTCATTGAGTCCAGAGGAGTCCAGCACTTAACAGCCAACCAAATGGCCCAGAGCTCCAAAATGTCCTGCACTGGGATGGTATCCTGAAGTGCACCCCAGCCTGACAGGCCGATATTGCTCATGAGAACTTTCTATGTCTTAAGAGGAAAGAGTTCCGTGACTCAAACTCTGGGTTGAACTGAACTGCCACAGGCTTGAGGCACTTCCAACCGTGTGAGGGAGCCAGCCATCCAGGCGGGATTTATCATTCTAAAGTGCAGTTAGACCTCGAGACGTGGGGTCTAAATATTTAGTAAGCTGCTTTATTTAAGATGGCTGGTGAACGTTTGGGGTGAAGAGTTTGTATTCACAGAAGACTACCTGAATTTGGAGTTTAATTTTTCACTGGACTCTAATGATATATGCACTTTATGAATGTATGATTTGTACGTTAGCGTAACACTATTTTTGGAAACAACTGATGTTGGATATTTGATGTGTGAATATCAGTAAGTGCTGCAGTCACAATTTAGATTTAAAAAAAAATTTATGTGCTATTGCACAGATCTGGTTATTGTCTAGCACTGGTTACCTTTGTATTTTAGAACCTTATATAGGGGGCTCAGGACACTAAGATCTAATTTTCATTTGTGGTTTGAGGGCAGTAAAACCCCATAGTTAAATTGTGGCCCACGAATGGTTACCAAATCACTTAAGCGGCCCTTGCTCTTCAAAAGGATGAGCACTGCTGGTGTAAAAATTATATGGTATGACTAGGACAATAAACCAAAAATTTTTGGTTTATTCAGAACCAAAATTAGTTACCGGCTACTGTGTGGGAATCACAACTGGTTAACGCACAGCTCTCGCATTGATTTATCTCTCTACGCACAGAACCTACTAAGTAAAACAACGAATGTCGGCAACATTATGGGGCAACATATGTTGGTAAAAATCATGAACCTGTAGGTGGATGCCGGGGATAAAAAAGAAAAAAATCTGGTAGAAGTATTCAAATTAAGTTTTCGACTAAGAGAATCATTCTTACTTACAGTATCTCACAAAAGTGAGTACACCCCTCACATTTTTGTAAATATTTTATTATCTCTTTTCATGTAACAACACTGAAGAAATTATACTTTGCTACAATGTAATGTAGTGAGTGTACACCTTGTATAACAGTGTAAATTTGCTGTCCCATCAAAATAACACACAGCCATTAATGTGTAAACCGCTGGCAACAAAAGTCAGTACACCCATAAGTGAAAGTGTCCAAATTGGGCCCAAAGTGTCAATATTTTGTGTGGCCACCATTATTTTCCAGCACTGCCTTAACCCTCTTGGGCATGGCGTTCACCAGATTCACAGGTTGCCACTGGAGTCCTCTTCCACTCCTCCATGATGACATCATGAAGCTGGTGGATGTTAGAGACCTTGGCGCTCCTCCACCTTTCGTTTGAGGATGCCCCACAGATGCTTAATAGGGTTTAAGTCTGGAGACATGCTTGGCCAGTCCATCACCTTTACCCTCAGCTTCTTCAGCTAGCCAGTGGTCGTCTTGGAGGTGTGTTTGGGGTCGTTATGTAAGGAAGGGGATCATGCTCTGCTTCAGTATGTCACAGTACATGTTGACATTCATGGTTCCCTCAATAAACTGTAGCTCCCCAGTGCCAGCAGCACTCATGCAGCCCCACACCATGACACTCCCACCACCATGCTTGACTGTAGGCAAGACACACTTGTCTTTGTACTCCTCACCTGGTTGCCACCACACACGCTTGACACCATCTGAACCAGACAAGTTTATCTTGGTCTCATCAGACCACATGACATGGTTCCAGTAATCCATGTCCTTAGTCTGCTTGTATTCAGCAAACTGTTTGCAGGCTTTCTTGTGAATCATCTTTAGAAGAGGCTTCCTTCTGGGACGACAGCCATGCAGACCAATTTTATGCAGTGTGCGGTGTATGGTCTGAGCACTGACCGGCTGACCCCCACCCCTTCAACCTCTGCAGCAATGCTGGCAGCACTCCTACGTCTATTTCCCAAAGACAACCTCTGGATATGACGCTGAGCACTCAACTTCTTTGGTTGACCATGGCGAGGCCTGTTCTGAGTAAATCCTGTCCTGTTAAACTGCAGTATGGTCACTTGGCCACTGTGCTGCAGCTCAGTTTTAGGGTCTTGGCAATCTTCTTATAGCCTGGGCCATCTCTATGTAGAGCAACAATTCTTTTTTTCAGATCCTCAGAGAGTTCTTTGCCATGAGGTGGCAAGTTGAACTTCCAGTGACCAGTATGTGAGAGTGAGAGCGATAACATCAAATTTAACACACCTGCTCCTCATTCACACCTGAGACCTTGTAACACTGAGTCACATGACACCGGGGAGGGAAAATGGTTAATAGGGCCCAATTTGGACATTTTCACTTAGGGGTGTAATCACTTTTGTTGCCAGCGGTTTAGACATTAATGGCTGTGTGTTGAGTTATTTTAAGGGGACAGCACATTTACACTGTTATACAAGCTGTACACTCACTACTTTACATTGTAGCAAAGTGTCATTTCCTAAGTGTTGTCACATGAAAAGATAGAATAAAATATTTACAAAAAAATTGTGAGGGGTGTACTCACTTTTGTGAGATACTGTATGTCCAAAAATTGGTCATACTAATGAGTGCCTCCCACACCAGATTATTTTTAAATTTAACCCCGCATCCCCTAATATAAAAAGCAGTGGCTCTCAACCTCAAGTACCCCCAACGGACCATGTTTTCAAGTTTTCCTTCACTATGCACAGCTGTCTTAAATCAATATCAATGACATGGCATCCATCTATTTTATCTATGGGAAGTTCACAAAACAGACTGTTGGGGGCACTTGAGGACTGAGGTTGAGAACCAGTGATATAAAAAAGCACTTAAAAGAGGAGTTCCCATAAAAAAAAAAAAAAAATAAATAAAAGTCAGCAGCTACAAATACTGCAGCTGCTGACTTAATTGGACACTTACCTGTCCCAGGGGATCGAAGCCCTGCTAGTCTCCCCCTCCATTCGGCGGCACCGGCATTGCAACTGTGGGCGCCGAGCTGTGGCTTCACAGCCGGGCACCCACTGCGCATGCGCGATTGGCCGCTAAGTCATCTGGGACCTGTAATGGGTCCCAGATGATTGACAAGAGGGAGGGTGCAGAGCTGAGCCCTTCCTGTGCCGAGGGGAAGTGATGTCACCAGCCCAGGCACTGAAAGGGGCAGACTACGAGGGATCCCCTAGCAACAGGCATTTAGAGGCGAGTAAAAAAAAAAAAAAAATTTCCAAATGTTTTTATTTTTTTTTTTAGGCACATTCATGTATTTTTTTTTTTTTTTTTGGGGTGGAACACCACTTTAAAGTGAGCACCCCAACCAACATGTGTTTTGTGTAGGAGCAAGTTTTATTTAAAATGACATTTTTTCACTCCCGATCAAGCCCTTTATAAAGTGAGCACCCCAACCACAAACACTCAACATGTTCCACCCATTAAAGTGCTATATAAAAAGAATATCTTTGCTTTTTGACACAGATCCATTAGAGCGGAATTAAACCCACCAATTTAACGGTCTCCCAAGATACCTGGTACAGTTACTAGTGTGCCTTTGTCAACTCTCAAATGACCTGTCAAGGCTAGTGTCACAGCTGATCACATGTGCAACATCATGGCAATTGCATATCAAATAAGTCAAGATGGCAGCATCCGTGGCTATAATGGATAGGAGGGTTTAGTTCGGCTTTAAAGTCGCTATACTGAATGCACCCGAGCATTACATTAAGTATGGATTTTCCCCCGAACGAAAACCCCATTGCCAGAATGTCATCCAAGAAAAATTTTTCATTCTCCTTTGATCTTGTCACTACAGTTGAAAGACTTAAATTTGACCCCCGTTATCAGATATGTAAACAATCCAAAAGACACTTACCAAATTAAATTCTACTGATGTATGGCCAGCTTTAGGGTCCATGCACACTGGGCATAAAAAAAAAAATGCTGCTTACACAGGCACTTGGCCGTTTTTAACCCCTTGGCACTGGCCGTCCGCAAAATAGGCAGCCTCTCAGCGCCTGATCCTTAGCGCCAAGGGGCCGCATGTTTGCATGAATTGCTGCTTATGCACTTGTGCAGAGAGCGCACGCGCTGCGCGGTCCCAGGACAGTTACCGTCGACTAGCCGAAAGCTCCCGATCGCTCGCTGCAATCGGGAGTTTTCGAACCATGTGACCAGTGGTCACGTGATCTTAAGCCACACCGTCATAAATCTACTAAAGGGCCAGGAGGTACAGGAGCCAAGAGGCCAATTCAGCCTGTATAAGCAACTCTACGTTAGTCTATTTGTCCATGCACATTTGAGCATTTAGGCGGTGCATTTTGAGGGGAAAAAAAAAAAAAACTGCTGAAATACTCCCATGAATGAGTACAAAGCTTCCTCTAATCAGCTGAGGCAGAAAGGCAGGCTAATGACATCATGAACTCCACCACAGCCAATTTGTACGTGCCTACTTCCCATTTCTCCTATAGGCATCAGTAGAACTCTAGGTTGCTTAATCTAAAGCTGTATCGCTCAGTGGATATTAGAATAAAACTATTAAGCGCATTAAAACCAGTACCTTTCTGAGCTGAAGTTGGAGGCTGTTACAATGACATCATCTTTATTTTGTACCAAGACTGGAATCTTCCTGCATCCAGGAGATTTAAGCAGCCTCTGCAGAAGTTTTAGAGTTTCTGTAAAATGAAAGGATGACATTTTCATAATGTATTTGAACTTTTGTCGGAAACTGTACTGATGTGATGAATTTAACTTTCTAGACCTACCCTAGGTATCTGGGGTGCAGCCGTCACTCAAGACCTACATTGCGGGGATTTGTCCCTGAAGGCAAAAGGGCCATAAACACGAGTACCACTTGATACAGCCTTCAGCCCCTTCCAGCCGGTCATATCTGATGACATACACACTGCACCTATGCCGCCCAGCTAACACCCCCCCCCCCCCCCATAGGCAAGGGCCCTTAAGTTTAGTTATTCTAGGCATCTTAAAGCGATTGTAAAGTCTTTTTTTTTTTCCAATAAATATCACCATAAAAATAAAGATCCTCTTCTCGGGTGCCTCTTCTGCACTCTTGCCCCCTTCCTCCTGTCGAATGCCCCCCAGCAAGTAGCTTGCTATGGGGGCACCCAAGCTGAGTCACAGCTCTGTGTATCCATTATGACACAGAGCTGCGGCCCAGCCTGCCCCCCCCTCTCCCGATTGGCTGACAGCAGCGGGAGCTAATGGCTCAGAAGGGAGAGTCTCAGAGGGCTGAGACACTCATGGACATCGCTGGACAGAGATGGGGCTCAGTTAAGTATTAAGGTGGCCGAGGGGGCTGCTGCACACAGAAGGCTTATCTGAATGCACAGAATGCATTAGGATAAAAAAACCTTCCGACTTTACAACCCCTTTACGCTCCCGCTGATGTTTTAATATATGTACAGTGGTGCACCGAAATTAAAATTCTGGACCAAAACTTCAGGATGCACTTGGCTGAAAACCGAAATGGACAGGTTTTTTTTTTTTTTTTTTTTT
The DNA here is from genome assembly GCF_042186555.1 of Aquarana catesbeiana. Classification (NCBI taxonomy): domain Eukaryota; kingdom Metazoa; phylum Chordata; class Amphibia; order Anura; family Ranidae; genus Aquarana; species Aquarana catesbeiana. The sequence goes on from NC_133330.1 coordinate 97,574,179, forward strand.
TTTAAACCTTTTTATATATAATCCAAAATATAATAGTAAAGTGCTTTCAACTACAAGTGCAATATTTATATAAAAAAATATGATGATAGATATATAGAGATTAAAGAAAATAAAAATAGAGCCAAAGAAAAATAATTTTTGAACTTTTTCCACCTTTAAATGTGACCTATAAACTGTACAACTCAATTGAATAACAAACTGAAATCTTTTGGGGGGGGTAACAAACGAACATAAAGTAGTTGCATAAGTGTGCACACCCTCTTCTGACGTAGCTGTGCTCAGAATTAAGCAATCACATTCAAGCTCATTCAAACTCTTGTTTAGTAGGAGCCAGTACACATCATTTATATGCGCTGCACAATGGAAAAAAAACACACAGGCAAAACATGGAATGACAAAGAGCCTCTAAGTTTATGTAGACATATTGTCACGCTTCTGAATTATTGTGCAATGTAGTAGTAATGAATAGAACGTCAAAAGGCCTCTAATCTGTTTCAAGCAAATGTATTTTCCCTACGATTTCAAATTCAATGTGCAAAACAGTAATAAATAGAACCAACAGATTGGCAAAAGGCAGTTATTTTCATGTAAACAGATTTCAACCTTACTTGAAATCTATTGAGCAAAATCGTATATAACCAAACTCTAAAATATTTCCACACCGCAGACATGGTCCACCTTTGCCGGTAGCACAGTGATATAATAAGATTAACCACTTCAGCCCCGGAAGGATTTGCCCCCTTCCTGACCAGGCCATTTTTTGCAATTCGGCACTGTTGCTTTAACTGACAATTGCGCGGTCGTACGATGCTGTACCCAAACAAAATGTATGTCCTTTTTTTCCCCACAAATAGAGCTTTCTTTTGGTGGTATGTGATCACCTCTGTGGGTTTTATTTTTTGCGCTATAAAACAAAACAAAAAAAAAAAGCGACAATTTTAGAAAAAAAAAAAAACACAATATTTTGTAGTTTTTGCTATAATAAATATCCTTTTTTTTCCAAAAACAAAAAAAAACACACCACATTTTTTCCTCAGTTTGGGCCGATATGTGTTCTTCTACATATTTTTGAAACCCCCCCCCCCAATCGCAATAAGTGTATACTGATTGGTTTGCGCAAAAGTTATAGCGTCTACAAAATAGGTGATAGATTACATTTTTATTATTCTCTTTGCTTTTTTACTTGTAATGGCGGCGATCAGCAATATTGCGGCTGACAGATCGGACACTTGACACCACTGACATTTATACAGCGATCAGAGCTAAAAGTAGCCATTGATTACTGTATAAATGTCATTGGCAGGGAAAAGGTTAACACTAGGGGGCGATCAAGGGGTTAACTGTGTTCCCTAGGTGTGTTCTAACTGTAGGGAGGGTGGGACTGACTAGGGGAGAAGAGAGATAGGTGCCTGGCGGTCATTGAACCCGCTGCGCATGCGCATCGGCTCCGGGGACAACAGCTCCAGGCCGATGCGCTCCAACTGTCACATCTTAAAAAAGGAGCGACGTACAGCTATGGTGATTTGCGCAGCCGTGCCAACCTGCCGCAGTATAACTGCCGCGGCTGCTCGGCTAGTGGTTAAACACTTCCCACAGAGCCTACAGTCAGTCAATTGACGGCCGGGCGCTTTCCTATTCTGACTGAACGTTAGATGTACATCCTGTCAGAAAGTGTCGCTTGTGGGACCGTGTAGCGGCGAGATCTGTCACTGGCTGTGTCCACGAGACACAGCCGATGATTGATCAGTGTACCGGCTCGCTGCTGGTACCATGTGCCCATGTGACTAATCACAGCAGGTCACATGACGGATGTACACAATGGATAGCTTCCTTTCATGACATCCACTGAGTACAATTGTGTTGCTAGCTGTGATTGCTTTGGTCACAGGGTTAAAAAAAAAAAAAAAAAAAATTCCATAAAAAAAACAAATTTATGAATTTTTTTTCTTCATACTGTCACTGACATTAGTTATATGACACTGTACTGCACTGGTGACATTGAAATTACAACTTCAAAAACCTGATGCCTCTTAAATACCTTGGACTGCCTACTTTCCAAAAATTGGTCATTTGAGGAGCATTTCTACTGTCCTGGCATTTTAGGGCCTCAAGAAATTAGTCCTGCGGTACATCGGGATTGATCAATTTTGAGATATATACCATAGTTTGTGGACTCTAACTTTCCTACAGACTAAATAATATTCAATGATTTGGGTTATTCTCACCAAAGAAATGTAACAGAACACATTTTGGGCTAAATGAAGAATGATTGCAAACTTTCAGCTTTTTTCCAATTATTTAGCAAAAAATAAAAAACCCACTGTGATTAAATGGCACCAAAAAAAGGCTTTACTTATGTGAACAAAATGATAAAAATGTAATTTGGGTACAGTGTTGCATGACTGCGCAATTCTCAATCAAAGTGCGACAGCACTGAAAGCAGGCCTGGGCAAGAAGGGGGTAAAAGTGCCCTGAAGAAGTGTTTAAAGCTAGAGTGGGAATTAAATCAGAGGAAAGAAAAAAGGAAACTACATTAAAAAAAAAAAAAAACTTCTATATTTACTCAAAAAATTACCTCCTGAAGTCACCTCAGCAGTCCTTTTAACAGATAGGGGAAGGGTCCAGTGAGCGAAGGTCACTGTGGTGTCACACAAAAATAGCCAGGCTATTAAGAGTGGGGGTCACACACACACTATATCCCCCTAATGTACACAGTACCTGCTACCAAATAATAGTATCACAATGAAGGATAGGGCAATGCTCCAAGTGATATTAACAAGGAATGAACACACCAGTGAACATCTTGCATGACTTAACAAAAGTGCAAACAAAATGTTTCTGTAAACTTTGACATCTGAGAAAAGTACAGGCAGTCCCCAGGTTACAAAGATAGGGTCTGTAGGTTTGTTCTTAAAAGGGGTTGTAAAGCTTTGTGTTTTTTCACCTTAATGCATCCTGAGTGACCGGCCTCCCAGACCCCCCCCCGTTTTATTTACCTGAGCCGTGGAACTTGACCCGGCAGGGACGCGCTGTCTCTGCATGGGGTTCTCGCCTCTTGATTGGATAGTTTGATAGCAGTGCGGCCATTAGCTCCCGCTGCTGTCAATCAAATCCAATGACGCGGGCGCTGGGCCATACATTCGGCAGTTATGGACGCCGAATGCTGGACTTGGATCACGCCCGCAAGGTAACCCCCTCAGGAGAGCGCTACTCCTAGGGGGCCATCTGATGCGGGGAGGAGCCGAGAGCCGCCGGGGGACCCCAGAAGAGCAGGTATCGAATTCAAGGACTAATTAATGGACGAATTCAGGGCCACTCTGTGCAAAACGAGCTGCACAGTGGAGGCAAGTATGAAATGCAAGTCATAAAAAAAAAAAAAAAAAAAAAAACGAACCCTTACAATCACTAAGTTGAATCTGTTTGTAAGTTGGAACAGGTACATTTTTTAAGTGTAGCTCCAACCAAAAAAATATTTTTAAAGCTTTTTTGGATAGCATAGGGGAGGGTAATCACTCCTGTAATGTTTGTTTTGCTGTCAGTGCCCCTGTTCAGAAGATTTCACCTCACTTTCTGTTCCAATGACAATTGGATTTTGGGATGTTTTGGAAACAAGCAATCGGTGGAGGTACCATTTTCCCATAATAACTCTTACAAGAGTGAATTTCCCTTCCTAGGGGTAGATTTCCTCTAGCTTCCTGTTGTCTTCCTCAGTTTGTAATTAGGAGTCGTTTGTAACTAGGGGACTGCCTGTATAAACCTTCCATTAAATTTTACTAAAAAATAAACTGATTAAAAAAAATTCCCAAAAATGCTCCTACTGCGAAACGTAGAAAGCACTACTGAACTTGGTAAATGGAAAAATCCAGATGGGCATCTTGGATGTCTGTCTACAAATGCCATTACTCCCCTTGTCACAAAGGAGGCAATAACTGATCTTACAGATTCCATATTAAAACTTTAGAACCTGGGGGTATTTGTTTAGCGATTTATGTGCAGGATAGGATGAATGCTCCTGATGCTATTGGTATGAGAACAGGTTTAAATATAATACTTTTAACCCGTCTTCCAAAGGTACTGGAATGACTACTCACTGGTAAAAGATGGTTCAGGGGATTCTGCAAATCTGACTGTCCTTGAGCAGATTTTGGTTGGTTTGAGAGAAGACCGTGATTAACCTCCCTGGCGGTATGATTATTTTAGATTTTTGGTGCTGAAAGCGGTACCATTTTGCATGGAAAGTTGGCATTTTATATTGCAGGCCTGTAATTCCTAGGAATAACTCACTTAAATCTGTCCAAACCAGAGTCTAATAGACATCTCAGGTATGATAAAAAGTTTGAAACACAAAATCATAAATTATAATAAATAACTATAAATATTAACAACATAACACTTTATTCAATAAATATAAAATCAAAAACACTGACTTTTGGCCAAAGGGTGCAATATTAGTAGTCATATTGCTTCAGTAAACATCCCGGGTATGGAAAATTTTAAAACATGCTACAGCACAAAGTCCAACGTCACAATCAGGACAATAGAACCTGGTTTCTTTTCTGATTTTCCTTCCAGTGTCGTCACGCTTAGAGCAGCAAACCACACACATCCTTGTGGGTGCGGACTTCTTTTCTGTTGGTGGAATGTGGTCCATAAAATGACGACCAGTCAGGCGTTCCGGGTTCACAATGCCAGCAGTACGACGTCCAGATCCATTTACAGTCGATGTGTGGTGCTTGAGAAATATAAGTTCGGCAACTTACCAAACAAAGTCCGCGTGAACCACATGCTTGTCACTCTTTTTTATCAGAAAAAAGGCATTCCACAGGCACTGTTCAAGAAGATGCCTGAAGACTTTTTTGTAATTTTTTTTTTGTTGTTTTCTCATCGCTGGATAAAATGTCATGGCCTGGTCACCTCCCATGGTGCTGTTGTAGTCCATCACGACTTTCATTATGTCTTTTTCACCTTTTGTGTGTACCATGACAGTAGAGGTTTTGTGAATAGTACTCATTAGGCACACATCTTTTTTGTTGCGCCATCATTTTGCCTTTCTGCCAGGCAACTATTTCTCCTGCCTTGAGCTTTTTATTGCCAAAGGTTGGTGGCATGTCACGCTGGCTAGCCCTAACGGTCCCATATGCCTCCATCTTGTTCTGTAGAAGGAAATCAGAGTTCTGGAGAAGTGTAAAAATGGTCTGTGGTTACAAAGTAGCCCTGATTCAGCAATGGCTCAAAGTAAGAACTGAAGCGATTGCTATTCCATAATTACTGAATCTTTCATTGAATTTGGTGCCTTTCCCGGTGTATAGGACCGAACTGCACATGTAACGAGTGCTCGATTCACATAGCATGAATGATTTTATGCCAAATCGTGCTCTGATGCGATATACTGTATCCAGCTGAGTCTTCCTTTGTAGACCATTAGACTTTCATTGATACTGATGTCTCTATCTGGTACACAGGTCTGCTGGAAATTTTTCTGAATAATTTGATATACCTCCCAAATCTTTGAGTTTTGGTGCTGTATGAGAAGTCTCAAATTCTTCATTATTTTCAAAGTGCAAATACTTCATTAACAGAGAAAATTTGTACTCCGACATGACAAAAAAAAAAAAAAAAAAGAAGGAGTGGCTAGTAATTTGTTGGTTGTCCAATACCACTTCTGCAGGGGTTTCCCCACCACTCCCTGAAGAATTATTAGGCCCAGAAACTTGCAGATGTCCTCTTTGGTCACCGGTTCCCACTTTCTGCTCCTTGCAAACCACTGATGCGTAGCAGCTTGTTGCTCCTGGCACCGATTTGTCTCCGTAACAATTTTTTCAATAACCTTATCGGTCAAAAAGAGTTGGAGGTATGCCAAGAGGTTGTCATTTTAAACCTCCACTTTGATACCGGGTGCTCCAGTAAACGGGAATCTTGGGGGCACTACATGCCCCATACCTCAGTCAATCGAGCACCAAGTCCGCACATCACTGGGCACAGTCGCAGGATCATCGCTGAAATCGTTTTCCGTGCCCGATGACGAACTTTCCCACAAATCGCTATCACTCAATTCTGCAAGCGATTCTGTATCGCTGTCTTCCAGCAGGTCATATACTGCTTTTGGAGGTAGGGGCGTGCTTTTTTGATGCCATGGTCTTTCTGCAGTTTCCAGACAGAAAGTACAGTAAAACTGCAGGCAAGGGTACTGGGGAAAGCACTGGGGGGCAAACTAAGGTCAATTTTATTTTATTTAGTAATGTAATCCAATAGGATTACAATGTATCAGTGCTTTATACTATTTGAATTTGCCGCCGGTTCCACCCCCTGCGTCGCAACACTCGCGGGGAATGGAAGCCAGGGCACACAGTGCATCGGGCGGAGGATCCGGCCGCCGTACACAGAGGGAGTGCATCGCGTGGGCAAGGTAAGTAACCTCTTCCAGGATCCAGCGATGCAATCCCGAGTGTGGTTCGGAGTTATCGCTAATCATACTGAAATCGCACCCCGAGCCACACTCGGGAATGCCACCAGGAAGGTTAAGGTGTAGCGTTTTAAACTCTATATTTAGCTTCAAATCCACTGATTGAACCCTAAGGCTTGGGACGTCTGACCCAGAGAAAAGGAAAGACGACTTTGGAATTGACATTGTAAATTTTGTGTTCCATGTCTTCCACTGAAAAGAAGGGGTTTAGCAGTTGTAGCCTGGGTGTTTTGAGGCCCTTGAAGAAGGGATTTTGAACCTTTGGAGCAAGAACCTTTCCCTCTGTGATAAATTTGTCAAGTGGCTAAACAAAGTGATGTCCACCCAAAGGGCATACATGTGTGGGATCTTTTGCAGGCAGCTCCAGTTGACCAGGCTTTGAGCCGCAAGATTCTGCACATGTGAATAGAAATTGAAGCCATTCTGGAGATTTGTGTCATGACTTGTTCTAGGGTATCCACACAAAAGAGCAAGAATGTGGAAACAGGGTTAGCATGTCCAAGATATAGTGTCCTGCAATCCGGGTGCAGACCAATCTGTAGTAAAAAGTCTTTCTGGCAAGAGGGTAGAAGGAAGCCCCCCATACCTTATAAAAGGCAAAAGTGGTGGTCAACTGTGTGACCTGTGGTATGACGCAACACCTGCTCATCTACCTGAGACTAAGCTGAGTGAATGTTAGCACCAAGTTTGAAACGTTTAACGCTGTATTAGTGGATACGTTTCAAAACACATTCCAGGTTCCCTGATAGTTTAAACATATAATACACAGAGTGTAAAGCAATTAATGGATGCATTATGCCCAATACTTACTGTGGGACTACAGTAAGTGGCAGAGAAACAGGGTGACCTGTCCATGTCGCTGGTCCCTATATAGGGTACAGGCTTCACCCATTCCAGTGGGCATATACCCAGGAGGAATGTTGTCAAAAAAACTTTGCCAATGTCCAATCACCTGAAGGTACTATAACCTAGGGTCTATGAATAACAAGCATTTGCTCTGTAGCGTATATATTAATAGTATTAAAGTATTAATTTAGGCTTTTCAACCCAGTAAATTTTTGATGAACATTTCATATTTTGTAGAAACCCAAGCTCAAGATGCTTTGTAATACATATTATGCTTTACCAGGAAAATGTAAAAATAATCTACAGTTTGATCCCCACTCACTGTTGTACTCATCACAAATCACAAAAACGGATGATCTTTTCACCTTGTAATATATTTGCTGGACACATGTCAATCTTTGTTACCACCACAAAAACTGGAACGTTTAATGCCAACGCCAGACCGAGGTGCTCCTTAGTCATGCCCACTATGCCAGCATTGCTGCCGACCTGTGGAAAGGAAGAGTATAAAAAGAAAAAAAATATATATGATTACTCCCAAATATTCAGTTCATTAAATAAGTTTTTTGTGATGACAAAAAAAAAAAAGGGGGGGGGGGGGGGAGGGATAATTTAAGCGTATCTAAAACCAAAGACAAAATGTTATATAGTGTAGCTTATACCAGTCCTTATACATGGTCATTGCATTGGTTTTCTTTTTAGTAAACAAGTGCAGTCACAACATCTAAGGAATGGTTAACCTGCAATATAATAAGATTTTTGTTATACCTGTAAAAACCCTTTTCTTGAAGTTCATTACAGGACAGTATCCAGGAACAAAAGCATAGCTGCCCAAAGAAAATTTGTGGAAAAGTAAGTATACCGAAGTAATACGGTTATGTAGTCCATGAATTATGTACATCCTTATGATCACATAATGTAGTTACATTAAAAAAAAAAAAAAAAAAAAAAAAAAAAAAAAAAAAACCCACGAATAAAGTTAATCCATACGGTATGTGTCCTATCTTTTCCTCTGGTGGATGGGAAGAATAGGAATATGCCCCTTCTGATAGGTGCTGAATCAGTAGTTCAGTAAAAAAAAAAAAAAAAAAATTAAATATAAATATATCTATATATCTATATCTATCTAAACTGATGCACGTGGTGGCCCATCTGGGCAATCTGTCTCTAGTTTTCCTTCGTTACAAACTATAGGGTCTTACCTTTTGCCCAGAATCAGACAGACAAAATTTGAAGTTATTAAAGACTTGTATCTATTCACAAGAAATATGTATAGTAAAGACACTGTACCTACTCAGAGGGAGAAAACTTCGAATGAAATTGACCTTGATGTTCTAATAGAACTGGCTGATGAGCAGGATGGTTTGGATTTTATTGACAGGATTGACCTAGAAACTCTCCTTGAAGCAAACACTATGACTAATAAGGAGAAAAAAATAGAAATTAAATCCACATTAAAAAAGAAATCTGATAAGTTTCCCCCACTTAGTTAGAATATCAACCTAGGAGCCTTTTAGACTATGACCACCAGAGACATCAACAAACTCAGTGTTCGTTCTGGCACGTACCATAATGCATCAGTAGGAGAAAAGGCAGCTATAACCACTTTAAACAACCAAACCCACCTCACAATAAAGCCAGCTGATAAGGGTAGGAATATTGTTACGATGACCAATATAAAATTTCAAGATCCCTGATAGAAAAATATGACAAAGAATTCTACATATTGGTAGATGATGCCTACCTGAATAATGTAATTGATAAATCTGGGATTTCATTTGTACCCCTCATCCAAAGATACCAACCTTCTACAGTTTACCAAAAGATTCACAAAAAATAAAAATAACCCCCAGGACGAGCTATAGCTTCGGGTTGCGGGGCTTTGATGGAAAATCGAAGTAAATTCATAGATGAACAGATCAGGTCATATGTTATCAATTTACCCTCATATCAGGGATTACCTTGCACCTCCTTCAAAATTTAGAGGAAATGGTATTGCCGCTAGAAGCTCTTTATAGCTCCAGCCCCCACCAGCAGGGCATCAGTGCTGTCAGTCATGCCATTTCTCAGTCACACAAGGACAATCGTCCTTTTAATGAATGTATCCTTTCAGCATTGGAATTTATATTGGTTCATAATGTTTTCTCTTTAGATGGTTCCCACTACCTCCAGGTACAGGGTGTGGCAATGGGGACCTGTTGTGCCCCCGCCTATGCCAACCTGTACCTGGGGGAGTGGGAACAGGCCTTTTTGATGGGCGACAATTATTCCCATTTAACTGACAAGATACTAAGTTGGTATGGCTATATAGACGATATTTTGATTGTCGGGGGGGGGGGATATCACTTGACTTATTGAACGACTGCATTTCAGCCATTAATCAAAATTCCTGCAACCTAAATTTTATCATGACCCATAACACCTCAGAAATTTTCTGGATGTCTCTATTTACAAGACGGTACACTTGCTAGCTCCCTGTACTGTAAGGAGACAGCAAGTAACACAATACTTCACGCTAGCAGTGCCCATCCGGCACCACTAATAAAATCTATTCCCTATGGCCAATTCCTGAGAATCCGTTGGAATTGTTCAGGTGAGGCTAGATTTCGTGAAGAGGCAAATAAATTGCGAGAGATTGCTTTTGAGAGGCTATTCCTCCACATGCCTTAAAAAGGCTTTTAAGGGGTGAACTCTAGATCAAGACATGATCTATTATTTAATAAATATATTCCAGGCAATTCTGATCCGAGACATTCCAACGATGCGAGAATTATCACACGATACACCAGACAATACAAGTAAATGCCAATGTATCATAGTACTGGCATTTACTTACTATTGACCCTTTATTAAGTCCATTTTTTCCAACTAGCCCCTCAATTACCTACCTCAGAACCAAGATATACATATACATACACACACACACACACACACACACACACACACACACACACACACAAAGTGAATTCACTGTAGAATTCCACAATCACCCATGGAGACGCTTGGGTATGTTTCGATGCAGTGGCTGCAACCACTGCAAATACATGTATATTGGAAATAACATCAAATTGCTAAGTGGTAAGATTTTCAAACCGGCACATTTTGCCAAAAGTAAAACGGCTGGAGTTGTCTATATGCTGGTATGCCAGTGTGGATACTTTTACATCGGTAAAACCAAAAACAAGAATTCCATAAAAGAGCACATAGACATATTCTAAGCATGAAAAAAAATCTAAACCTGATCTTCCACTGGGCAGACATGTCGGAGATGCTCATGGCAGCAAAACTCCCCAAATTAAATGCTTAATTTTGGACAGAATACATCCTAGTGCCCGAGGGGGCAATCGGAATAGGATTTTGTTGCAATGCAAAACTCGCTGCATAATCAATTTAAATGCTACTCTACCCCCAGGCCTAAATGACATGGTTAGTTCTCGTCCATTTTTGGAAGGCTTTTCCTCTGCTGGATGGGAAGAATAGGTATATGCTCCTTTCCGGTAGGTGCTGAATCAGTAGTAATTTCCCTTTTTTCTCCTCTATCTACGCATACATATATATTATCAAATATACAGCAGGGAGGTAAAGTATTCAGACCCCCTTAAATTTTTCACTCTGTTATATTGCAGCCATTTGCTAAAATCATTTAAGTTCATTTTTTTTCCTCAATGAACACACAGCACCCCATATTGACAGAAAAACACAGAATTGTTGACATTTTTGCAGATTAAAAAAGAAAAACTGAAATATCACATGGTTCTAAGTATTCAGACCCTTTGCTGTGACACTCATATTTAACTCAGGTGCTATCCATTTCTTCTGATCATCCTTGAGATGGTTCTACACCTTCGAGTCCAGCTGTGTTTCATTATACTGATTGGACTTGATTAGGAAAGCCACGCACCTGTCTATATAAGACCTTACAGCTCACAGTGCATGTCAGAGCAAATGAGAATCATGAGGGCAAAGGAACTGCCTGAAGAGCTCAGAGACAGAATCGTGGCAAGGCACAGATCTGGCCAAGGTTACAAAAACATTTCTGCTGCACTTAGGGCACAGTGGCCTCCATAATCCTTAAATGGAAGACGTTTGGGACGACCAGAAACCTTCCTAGAGCTGGCCGTCTGGCCAAACTAAGCTATCGGGGGGAGAAGAGACTTGGCGAGAGAGGTAAAGAAGAACCCAAAAGATCACTGTGGCTGAGCTCCAGAGATGCAGTCGGGAGATGGGAGAAAGTTGTAGAAAGTCAACCATCACTGCAGCCCTCCACCAGTCGGGGCTTTATGGCAGAGGTTCCCGACGGAAGCCTCCCCTCAGTGCAAGACACATGAAAGCCTGCATGGAGTTTGCTAAAAAAAACACCTGAAGGACTCCAAGATGGTGAGAAATAAGATTCTCTGGTCTGATGAGATCAAGATAGAACTTTTTGGCCTTAATTCTAAGCGGTATGTGTGGAGAAAACCAGGCACTGCTCATCACCTGTCCAATACAGTCCCAACAGTGAAGCATGATGGTGGCAGCATCATGCTGTGGGGGTGTTTTTCAGCTGCAGGGACAGGACGACTGGTTGCAATCGAGGGAAAGATGAATGCGGTCAAGTACAGGGATATTCTGGACGAAAACCTTCTCCAGAGTGCTCAGGACCTCAGACTGGGCCGAAGGTTTACCTTCCAACAAGAGAATGACGCTAAGTACAAAGCTAAAATAACGAAGGAGTGGCTTCACAACAACTCCGTGACCATTCTTGAATGGCCCAGCCAGCCCTGACTTAACCCCTTCCCGCCGACCGAACGTACATATGCGTACTCTGCCTTCCGGGGTTATACCGGGATGATGCCTGCAGCTGCAGGCATCATCCCGGTACCGTTGTTTACAGCGGGCGATCGGCTACCCGTGTATAACAACCGATGCGGCTAAAAGCCGCTCGGCTGTTATACCAGAGGAGCGGGAGGGGACATCCCCCCCCTCCCGCCGCTGTTACCGGGCCTCCCGTGCGATCGGCAGGCCCGGTGTCCGTTCGGCTGCCTTCGGCGGCTGGGGGCGGGCTGGAACGAAGCTGCGAGCGGCTTCGCTCCAGCCTTCTTGTTGTAAATGCGGAAGCGACGTCATGACGTCACTTCCCGTTTACTCGGCTGCCAATGGCGCCGAATTTAAAAAAGTACACATTATTCAGAATCGCCTTTTTCGGCGATCTGAATACTTTGAAGTGTAAAGGAGGGATGGGGGGTCTTTTAGACCCCCCATCCCTCCATAAAGAGTACCTGTCACCACATATTACTGTCACAAGGGATGTTTACATTGCTTGTGACAGCAATAAAAGTAAAAAAAAAAAAAAAAAAAAAATTTTAAACACAATTTATAAAAGTACAAAAATAAATAAATTAAATAAAAAAAAAAATTTTTTTTTTAAAGTGCCCCTGTCCCCGCGAGCTCGCGCAGCGAAGAAAACGCATACGGAAGTCGCGCCCGCATATGTAAACTGTGTTCAAACCACACATGTGAGGTATCGCCGCGATCGTCAGAGCAAGAGCAATAATTCTAGCCCTAGACCTCCTCTGTAGCTCAAACCTGGTAACCGTAAAAAATTTTTAAATCGTCGCCTATGGAAATTTAAAAGGTACCGTAGTTCGTCGCCATTCCACGAGTGCATGCAATTATAAAGGGTGACATGTTTGGTATCTATTTACTCGGCGTAACATCATCTTTCACATTATACAAAAAAAATTGGGTTAACTTTACTGTTTGGATTTTTTAAAATTCATGAAAGTGTCACTTTTCCAAAAATTTGCGTTTAAAACACCGCTGCACAAATACCGTGTGATAAAAAAATATTGCAACAATCGCCATTTTATTCTCTAGATTCTCTGCTAAAAAAATATATATAATGTTTGGGGGTTCTAAGTCATTTTCTAGCAAAAAATACGGATTTTAACTTGTAAACACCAAATTTCAAAAATAGGCTTAGTCATGAAAGGGTTAAACCCAATTGAGCATCCCTGTGGGACCTAAAAATGTCTGTCCACCAACGTTTACCACCCAACCTGACAGGACTGGAGATCTGCAAGGAGGAATGGCAGAGGATCCCCAAATCCAGGTCTGAAAAACTTGTTGCATCTTTCCCAAAAAGACTCATGGCTGTATTAGATCAAAAGGGTGCTTCTACTAAATACTGAGCAAAGGATCTGAATACTTAGGACCATGTGATATTTCAGTTTTTCTTTAATAAATCTGCAAAAATGTCAACAATTCTGTGTTTTTCTGTCAATATGGGGTGCTGTGTGTACATTAATGAGGAAAAAAGTGAACTTAAATGATTTTAGCAAATGGCTGCAATATAACAAAGAGTGAAAAATTTAAAGGGGGTCTGAATACTTTCTGTCCCCACTGTATATGTACTACTACAGGTATACTACCCGTGTTGGAAATATACTATATATTCCCTCAGTTGGTTCACATATACTGAATGCATCCTTTTTGTGCGGTGATACCCTTGATGCGCTATCTCCACGGGTATGTATGATCCTATGGAGGTCGCTCAGATGTGTTATATCTATATCAATTTATGCTCACAACCTATTAGTGCATACTTTTTCACATCATTTGATCTGATTTAGGCCCACGTTTTTGTTCGGACCTTCACTGGGGAATCTGTGTGGAGCGTTTTTATTTTGTTGGGATGCATACAGGCAGCTTTTCCTTGTTATTACTTGCAGAATTTTCATTCCCCAATTATTGGGACACCACCATTATCTGGTACGCTTTATATGTGTGTGTGTATGTGTATATATATATATATATATATATATATATATATATATATATATATATATATATATATATATATATATATATATATACACACACACACACACACACATATACACATACATACACACACATATATACACACACACACACACACACACACACACACACCTCTTTAATTGTCTTGATAAACAATAACAAAAAAGAGTTACATTGTATAATATATACATACACACACACACACACACACACACACGTTTTTTTTCTCTCAATAGACACCGGGCTTTGGATGTTAAAAAGCCCCAGAAGAATGGCATCAAGCTGGAAACGCTGGGTTCATCCACTACAGCCTGTGTCTGCACGTACCATGCAATATATTTTATATGTAGTATACTATTGTACTTTTTTGCCTCTTGAGTCTTTATACACGTGTTTTCTAAAAAAAATGTGATCTATTTGACAAAATGTATTGTTCCTGGTCACGTTTAAAGTCCCACCCACTTATGGTGGGTTCTTATTCTATTGGGATGTGGTGACCTTGAACTCATGACTCCATAAAACTTGGAATTTTTTTTTCATGTCCTTATTTTCTGACCGTCACCACACCTCCTGCTTTATCACCCCTATGGTAGTAAACTCACCGGATAAACAATAGGTAAATGTCTGTATAATCATCCATTTGTTGAGCAGCAAAATCAGTCATCTGCATATTATGACAAAGATGCATACACATAACAGGAAAAATTAAGGGGTTTGAGAGGGCTCACAGGGTCGCTTGAAGAACCTTATGACCAAAGCTAGCAAATGTGTTAAACATTTTAACACATGACCAAGTGACAGTCTTGTACATCTGAGAAACAGATTCCTGATGCTGGAAAGCCAAAGAAGCTCTAACACAGCTAGTAGAGTTCACATAGGTTTGAATAAGAGGTTTACAAATTTACATGGAGATGGGGTGGAACGAGAATCAGGTTGTCCCAGGTTAGGACTCTCAGGAATGACAAAGATTTGGTTGTTCAAACAAAGCTTTAGATGAGAAAAATGCAGTGTACACCACATCCAGATAGTGGAGAATGCCTTTCTTAGGATGGTAAGGATAGGGACAAAGAAGACAAGACAATTTTGTGATTAAAGTCCAAATCATAGAATATTATGGTGAAACATGAAAGCCAGGAGGTCCACGTCTGGCATCCTGATCGACAGAGGTCTTGAAAACGCCTCCAGGTGAAGAGACCATTCCCCATAGTTCAAACGTTGACAACTGCCAATTTTCCAACCCTGGAATATGAACTTGGGATAAGACTGGAATGGGACGTTCCATCCAAGTCAGTTAGTTCTATTTTGAGCAACAAGACTTCCAGTATCCCCTGGTGATTGATGTAAGCCACTGCTGTGCATTGTCCAACAATGCTGACCGAGTGACCCAGCAGTCAAAAAAGGTAGAGCATTGAAGGAATAACCAAACTGCTCTAAGCTTCAGGATGCGGTTCATGAAATGAGCTTTCTTTGCACTGAGAGAAGAGTCGTCTACTTGAGAAGCTGACATCCATTATGCCCTTCCATCATAGGGGCACCGAGCTAGAGACTCCAGGGGTGTGGGCGAATGTGCTGGTTTAGAGACTGTCATGTTTTGCCATGCAAACAGTTAAGGAGGTAAATTGGGCTTAAGAGACTGATCCGTCCAGTAACATTTCCTGCCTTAAGGTGTCTCCACACTACTGTATGAATAACAGGACTGCAGTACTGTCAATTTAGGGAGAGGGTAGTATCAGATGCATTAGCCAAATTAGATGGACTTGACTAACCAACGTAAGCCTAAGTGCAATCATAACAAAAATTAATAATTATTATATATGCGCACAAGAGAGATAAACTTACAGTCAGTAGGGCATGCCCCTTACACTGGTGCCTCTTTGGTTAGCTGAAATCCTCTTCTATCGATGCAACGCCCACCCATTGTAATCATCTGGTGTGTCGGGGATAATATAACTGTGGGAGTGGTCACAGGTTCCCATCAAGAGTGCCCAACAAAGCCTGTCCTTTAACCTCAGCTCCGCCACTTGTATAGCTTCTATATAATGAAACTGGATCTATGGACTGGAGGGGATGGACCTTTAAATCATCTGCCCGTCCATTCCATAGAAGCTGTAGCTCATAATGAGAGCCTGTGACTATTCCCACCATTCTATAAAACTTCTGCTACACTATTATGGCCGCAGAGATGGGGTGGGGAGATAGGGTATGAATGGAGGAGAATTTCAGCCAACAGAAGAGACCTTAGCACAAGGGACACATTCTACTGATAGTTATGTCCCGCGTGTAGATATAGGGTCCTATAGAAATGACACTGTGCAGACTCCGTAGAGTGCATATCCCGAATCTCTGAAAATGGTTTTGAATTCAAAATGGCAATCCACCTGTCAGTTGTGACCAAAGTGTTGTGCCTGGTGGAACTAAATTAACCATTTGTGGAAATACTCCCTAATGAGGCACAAACTACAGGGCTTTCTTCATAAAGGCCCAAAAACTACACTGCAGGATGACACAGGATGCAGGATTACACCAGACTTCACCCTCCCAGTGGGCATACACTAACAGTCTTCAAGTGCAAGGGGACAACTTAAGCGTGACCCAAATCCCTGGACCTGTAAAGCAGCCTGCAGCTTCCACCAATGCTTCACTACAGGTACTAAAGGGTGATCGCCCAGCAGTGTCTAGTGCACAAAGGCACATTTACAGGCCACCCCATTTCTCAGTGGGGTCTGAGTATGGCCTTCTAGGCTCTGAGGGTCAGCTGACCTTGAAAGCTGAAAATGAGCCCCAGGGCCAGGGTGCTGCCAGAAAAGAAACTTGGTAGACAAAAAAATGTATCTTGATATAAAAAAAAAAAAAAAAAGGAAGAGGAAGGTTTCGTTTCAGAGCAAAAAGAACACACATGTCTAGAGGACAATAGAAAAAAAAAAAAAAAAAAAAAAAAACCACACAAAACACAATACTAACATTTGTGGGGAAGGGGGGGTTGTTCCTGTATACCGTCCTGTAATGTATAATAAAGAAATTACATTTGTGTTCTTGGGTTTAGATATCCTTTACATACAAAATAACCATTTAAAAGCATACAACTGAAATACATTTCAAGTGTTCTACCAATTTGCTCTAGTCAGAGATTCGTAGATATCAGTTAATAAAGACGCATTCCACCTACCATTGCCTTGAAAAAGTATTCATACCCCCTTGAAATTTTCCACATTTCGTCATGTTATAACCAAAAACGTAAATATATTTTATGTGATAGACCAACACAAAATGGTACATAATTGTGAAGTGGAAGGAAAACGATAAAATGTGTTTCAAATTTCTTTACAAATAAATATCTGAAAACAGCTTTTCTTCTAAGATTGCCCTGTATTTGGCTTCATCAATCAACTCTGACCAACAAGAAAAAGAACCGCTGCTCCAGGTGTATGGAAATAAAGCTGGTTGGAATATCTCGTGGAGTACCAGCCCCGGCCTGCCTCCGTGGGAAACTTGGAAAGAAGAAATGGCTTTCTTATCAACTCTGACCAGGTTCTCTGTCCCTTTTGAAGAAAAGCATCCCCACAACATGACATGATGCTGCAACCACCATATTTCATGGTTGGGATGGTGTGTTCAGAGTGATGTGCAATATTAGTTTTCCGCCACACATAGCGTTTTTCTTTTAGGCCAAAAAGTTAAATTTTGGTCTCATCTGACCAGAGCACCTTCTTCCACCCATTTGCTGTGTCCGCCACATAGCGTCTCGTAAGTTGCAAACAGGACTTCTTATGGCTTTCTTTTTGCCACTCTTCCATAAAGGCTCAATTTGTGGAGTGCACAACTAATTAGTTGTCCGGTGGACAGATTCTCCCGCCTGAGCTGTGGATCTCTGCAGCTCCTCCAGAGTGACCATGGACCTCTTGGCTGCTTCTCTGATAAATGCTCTCCTTGCCTGGCCTGTCAGTTTTGGCAGTCAGCCATGTCTTGGTAGGTACACAGTTGTGCCATACTCTTTCCATTTTGGAATGATGGATTGAACAGTGCTCTGCGAGATGTTCAAAGCTTGATTTTTTTTTTTTTTTTTTTTTTAATAACCTAACCCTGCTTTAAACTTCTCCACAACTGTATCCTTGACCTGTCTGGTTTCTTGGCCTTCATGATGCTGTTTGTTCACCAAGGTTCTCTAACAAACCTCGGAGAGCTTCACAGAACAGCTGTATTTATACTGAGATTAAATTACACATAGGTGAACTCTATTTACTAATTAGGTGACTTCTGAAGGCAAATGGTTGCACTAGATTTTAGTTGGGGGTATAAGAGTAAAGGGAGCTGAATATAAATACACGCCGCACTTTTCAGATATTCATTTGTAAAAAAAATATAAGAAAGCCTTTTATCATTTTCCTTCCACTTCACAATTATGTGCCACTTTGTGTTGGTCTATCACTTAAAATCTCAATACATTCATGTTTTTGGTTGTAACATGACAAAATGTGGAAAATTTCAAGGATTATGAATACTTTCAAGGCACTGTAAATAAAACTACTGTATCCTACTAAGTGGAAAGTGCAGAAAATAGGTGTCAGCAATGCCATGAAAACTGAAGTTTGACTTGGTGGTGTGCACGGGTACAGCCTGTACTCCAGCAGATTTTAGTCATCTACATACAGTGGATATAAAAAGTCTACACAACCATTAAAATGTCAGGTTTCTGTGATATAAAAAAAATATGAGACAAAGATAAAATCATTTCAGAACTTTTTCCACCTTTAATGTGACCTATAAACTGTATAACCCAGTTGAGCAACAAACAAATATTTTAGGTGGGGGAAGTAAAAATAAAAAACAAAAAAATTATATGGTTGCATAAGTGTGCACATCCTTAAACGAATACTTTGTTGAAGAACCTTTAGATTTTATTACAGCACTCAGTCATTTTGGGTATGAGTATCAGCATGGCACATCTTGACTTGGCAATATTTGCCCATTCCTCTTTGCAAAAACTCTCCAAATCTGTCAGATTGCAAGGTCATCTCCTGTGCACAGCCCTCTTGAGATTACCCCACAGATTATTTTCAAATGGGATTCAGGTCTGGGCCATGCCAAAACTTTAATCTTCTTCTGGTGAAGTCATGCCTTTGTTGATTTGGATGTATGCTTTGGGTTGTTGTCATGCATGAAAGATGAAGTTCCTCTTCAGGTTTAGCTTTCTAGCAGAAGCCTGAAGGTTTTGTGCCAATATTGACTGGTATTTGGAACTGTTTATAATTCTCTCTATCTTGACTAAGGCCCATGTACCAGCTACAGAAAAACAGCCCCAAAGCATGATGCTGCCACCACCATGCTTCACGGTGGGTATGGTGTTCTTTTGGTGATGTGCTGTGTTGTTTTTGTGCCAAACATATATCTTTTGGAATTATGGCCAAAAAGCCTTGGTTTCATCACAACATAACACATTTTCCCACATGCTTTTGGGAGACTTCAGATGTGTTTTTGCAAAATTTAGTCGTGCTTGGATGTCGTAAGAAAAAAAAAAAAAAAAAAAAAAAAAAAGAAGAAGAAGGACTTCCATCTTGCCACTCTACCCCATAGCCCAGATATATGAAGAATACAGGAGATTGTTGTCACATGTACCACACAGCTAGTACTTGCAAGATATTCCTGCAGCTCCTTTAATGTTGCTGTAGGCCTCTTGGCAGCCTCCCTGGCCAGTTTTCTTCTCATCAATTTTGGGGGGACGTCCAGTTCTTGGAAATGTCACAGTTGTGCCATATTTTCTCCACTTGATGACTGTCTATACTGTGTTCCATGGTATATCTAATGCCTTGTAAATTCTTTTGTACCCTTCTCCTGACTGATACCTTTTAACAATGAGATCCTTCTGATGCTTTTGAAGCGCTCTGTGGACCATGGCTTTTTCTGTAGGATGTGACTAAAAAAATGCCAGGAAAGATCTACTAGAACAGCTAAAAACTTTATTTGGGGTTAATCAGAGGAACTTTAATGATGACAGGTGTGTACTGACTCCTATTTAACATGGAGTTTACATTTGATTGCTTAATTCTGAACACAGCTACATCCCGTTAGAGGGTGTGCACACTTAGAGCCAGTTCACACTGAGGCAGCACGACTTGCAGCATGACTGCTTCAGGCGACCTGCACACGACAACAGCAGCGACTTGCAAAACGACTTCTAAATAGAAGTCAATGCAAGTCGCCCCCAAAGTAGTACAGGAACCTTTTTCTAAGTCGGAGCGACTTGAATCGCTCCTATTAGCACGGTTCCATTGTACAGAACGGAAAGCAACTTGTCAGGCGGCTAAGTCACCTGACAAGTTGTCCCAGTGTGAACCTGCTCTTATGCAACCAAATTATTTTATTTTTTTTATTTTCACTTCTCCCTCTAGAAGATTTCACTTTGTTTTTCAACTGAATTGTACAGTTTATAGGTCTCATTAAAAAGGTGGAAAAAGTTCTGAAATTATTTATCTTTGTCTCATTTTTTTAACATCACAGAAGTGTGTAGACTTTATATCCACTGTACACCTTCTGGATCTTCACTGTTCTGAACATAGTTAGGGTTCCTTGCATCAAAACACATGGCCAAGCTGGTATTTTAAAGGCCATTGCATAAAAAAAATAACCAACACAAAACACCACACAACACTGTAGTTTTAAATAAAATGTGTCAAATCTTTTAAGATCAGTATTGTTGGCCCAAAAAGGTTTTCCAATTATATCTAAAAGTAAAAACAAGTACCCCAAGTCAAAAGAACAAAACAACCTTGGCTGTACATAACTGTAGAAACAGCATCTCATTCTAGATTAATGCATAGCATTTCTTTTTGACACCTTAATGCAAAAGGACCCATGTTGTATTATCAAAAAACATCCTACAATTCTTTCCTTGTTAGATATATTTATTTTATAATATATTCATAAGCACTTGGCACTATTACGATTTATTGTACTCATCCACATAATGTGTTACCCAGACATGAAAAAAAAAAAACTTTTTTTTTCAAAATAAATCTTCACTATGCAGCAATATCTTTGAATCTGTTGTAGTGTTTTGACAAATAATTTTAACAAATAATGGAAAATTTTAGATGCCTTGCAAGTTAAATCTATGTACACCAAAATTGCAATGTTCTAGTTCTTACCGTTCATATCTACCATCCAATATGTAGGTACAGTATACCTGTGTCAGCAATGCAAGACTACTCTAATACAACCTGGATCCTTTTTATTGAAGCTTCAAAAACTAATATACTGTGTATGTGTAGAAGGATATATCTACAGTCTAGAGGTCCACCAATATGGGTTTTTCTCTGGCCGATGCCGATATTTAGAAATCGCGGTTACGATGGCCGATATATGATGCCGATTTTTTTTGGGGCCGATATATTAGGCCGATTTTTTCTTTTTTTTCCCTTCATCTCATAAAATCTAACAGTTAGACCCCTTTCACACTGGGGCGTTTTTCAGGCGCTTTTGGGCTAAAAATAGCGCCTGTAAAGTGCCTGTAAAACGGCTCCCCTGCAGTCTGTGTGAAAGCTCGAGTGCTTTCACACTGAGGCGATGCGCTGGCAGGATGTTAAAAAAAAAGTCCTGCAAGCGGCATCTTTGGAGCGGTGTATACCACCACTCCTGCCCATTGAAATGAATGCGCACCGCTGCCGAAGCGCCTACAAAGCGTTTCGGCAGAAGCGCTTCAGGGGCGCATTTAACTCCTTCCTCGGCCGCTAGCTGGGTTATAAGCGCCCCGCTAGCAGCCGAATAGCGCCGCTAAAACTAACAGCATTTTACCGTCAACGCATGCCCGCTCCAGTGTGAAAGCAGCCTTAAGTAATAAGTGATACAGAAAATTTTTTACATTTATTAAACAAAACAAACCTCCAATCAGTTCAGTATGTATGATTTAGATTTAAAAAAAAAATAACTATATCTTAAATATTAAATACACAAAAACAGGTAATCAAAGCTTTCGGACGAAAAAAAAATGGGCTAACTTTACTGCTTTTTTTTATTTCATTAGTGTATTTAAAAAAAAAAAATTGCGTTTGAAAGACTGCTGCGCAAATACCGTGTGACATAAAATATTGCAACAACCGCTATTTTATTCCCTAGGGTCTCTGCTAAAAAAAAATATATATAATGTTTGGGGGTTCTAAGTGATTTTCTAGCAGAAAATACAGGATTTTTACTTGTAAGCAACAAGTGTCAGAAAAGATTTAGTCTTTAAATGGTTAAACTGAGAACTCCTCCACACCAGTTCAGTCTATTGATAAAAAAAACCTGAAGAGATACAATGTATCTTCTTATCAGATTTGGCAGGCTGCCCAGGGAGGAGAGAAGAAAACTTCAGACAACTTGCACTGACTTCTATTACAGAAGTCACTTGCAAGTCCCGCTGAAGTTATAATCGGCTTTTTTTATCAGCACAATCTGCCGATGCCGATTAAAGAGGGGTTCCACCCAAATTTTGAACAATATCTGTATGTATTCTCTTCCTTGCCTAGATGCTGACATGCCGTTTAAAAAAAATTTAAAATCGCCGTAATTACCTTTTATTTTTCTATTCTTCTTTGCACTTCCTGGTTCTCCTCCCGTGGGAGTAGGCGTGTTTCTAGCCTCTCCCAGACTCCTGGGAGCTAGTCTCAGGCTTCCCAGGATGCCACTGAGCATGTGCGGGAACGAGCGGCGAATGCTGGGAGCACAGCATTCACCGCATCCAGGAAATAAATGCTTGTGGGCTTCAAATGCCCACAATGAAGATGGAAACGCCTGCAGTGAATAATATAAGTTATTCTTTCCGACGAAATCTGACACAGGCGGACATATTACACACAATATGTGAGTATGTAATGCTGAGAAGAAAAGTTTGTGAATGAACTCAAAAAAAAAAAAAAAAAAAACCCCACACGATAGATAGGTGGACCCCCGCTTTAAGTAAAAAAAGCCAAATATCGGCCGATATATCAGTCGACCTCTACTACAGTCACCGAGATAGTTTTGCCCTTGACTTGGGGTATCTGGTTTCAATAAAAGACAAAATGTACTCGATTGTTTTTTACTTTCGCAACCTAATTTGAAAAAATAGCAATGCAAGTAGTTTGCTGGTTACCTAGAATTTTTTTTTTTTTGTTACAGATCACTTAATTCACGGACCTTTAAAATATTGCTCTCTCCTTTCCTCATTGTGCAATAAAAGCATGACAAGAGCTCTAACCTGAAATAGAAAAGTAAAAAAAAAAAAAAAAAAAATAGCTTTGGATGCCTTTTAATACCCTTTCTGACTTTTAGGCTCCGTTCACACCTAGGCGTTTTTCTGCTCTAAGACTCAGCTCTAAAAACGCCTAACAAGACAAATACCATTCATTTCAATGACCCCTGCTCACATCTGAACATTGTATCGCCCAAAGCAAAAACGCCCGTCGCTCAAAAAAAGTACATGAGCTTATTTGGCAGATTACAGGCGTTTTACTGCTTTTATGTTGGTGAGCTTTCAACCTTGAAAATTTTTGTACAAAAACATGACTAAGGCCTTATAGGCTGAAACGCATCAAAGGTTTTAATTTGCGTTTGTTCACTGTGGCTTGCCAATAAAAACTTTTTTTTTTTTAAAGAGCAACAACCGGAGTGCGGATCTTTTTTCCTACATTACTTTATTCAGCCAGCAACTGTGGATCGAGCACCCGGGAGCTCTGCCATCTATGTTGTATGGGTAGTAGCACTGACTTTTCTGTTTATACTTAACACCCGAAAAACACCTGTAAAATAGAAATGCCTAGATGTGAATGGAGTCCAATACCCCTTTGAGTGACCAACCCACCACAAGTCAACTGAGTTCTACCTCCACTGTGATCTCCAATGATATTAATGGTGCGTTTCAAAAAGTGTTGGAAGAAACAGGCAGAAAATTAGAATTAGAGACCAGCAGCAGTGAAATGTTTCTTTTACCAACAAAGTTGGGTGGAAAATTACACAAGTGTTGCTAAAAATATAATAATGAATTACATAAAGCGTAACTTAAAAGTGGTTGTAAACACAGCTCTGCATCCTTCCTCTGTTCCTTGTGCCGTGTGTGAAGCGCCTTACAGAGCAAAGGATTTTATCTAAAAATTCAGCACTTTTGAAGGGATGTAGAAAAGAGAAGACTGCAGATAAAGTAAAACTTACATAGGAGGATTTGTTTCATCTGTGTATTATCTGAGGTTATTCATTTCACTGGGTATAAGTGAGGATTTACAACCACTTTAAAAGCTAGATAATTGTTTATGCCAAGGTTACTAGTAGAAAGGACTTGTAACTGGTTACCAGGGGAGTAAGGGATAGGACAAGTGAAAGTCCTTTATACTGGAACCCCAAGAATAAACAAGCACTTAACCTGTTCAGTGCAGGAAAAGCCCCACTTGGAGAACATTTTTGTTTTCCCTGAAGTTCAGCTTTAAGGTGATAGCAAATACTATCATTTTGTTGCTGCAAAAGAGAAGGAAACTGGTACTACCCAAAGAGAAGTTTTATGTACAACACAAAATACCAAAAGCTTGAGCTCACCATCAGCATGCAGAAATCTGGTAGATGACCAGTCATTCCAAATACAGTGGTCTTCAAATATTTCTCATGGCCAGCAAGGTCTATAAAAGTAATGATCTTTGAAGACTTCTCACATATCTTGGTCCATTCCAGACTACCTCCATGACTGTCTGGTTTGTTTACAACATGTCCATGGCTATCAAAGCCTAGGATGTCATTGCCCACGCTGCTGGTGCGGCCCGACTCAATCTCATGCTTGTGCCGAAAGAGTTTCTGTCTGGCAAAACCACGGCCATTGTCGAGTTCTCCATGTGTCAGAACTCCTAAAAGTGTACTCTTCCCGGCATCCACATTGCCAACTACAGCCACCCTACAACAGAACACAGTAACAGACATATGCTTATTTTGGGTACTTCTACTATTCACAGAACATAGCTATAAATGTATCAGGAAGGGAAGAAAGACTGAAAAGACTGAAATCTTATTAAAAAGGTGTCATTAGAGATGGAGAGAGAGAGTAGGTCTGTAGTTCAGCAGGAGAGAACTCCAAGCTGACAGCATTGCTTGGGATTGTAGTGCAGAACAATGCTTGTCAGCTCACTATAGAAGTAATACATGCGAATAGCCCCATATTTAAACGATTGTTAAAAGAGGGGTGGGTTAAAAAACAAAAAATGCATTTTGATGCAAGGTCTGCTTTGAATGTACAATCATGTGCAAAGGAAAAAAAAAAAATAGTATTTGTCTCAACAGTAAAGTCAGTCTCCTGGAATCTAGTACAAGACACTGGTCCTTCCCCCTCTTTATGATCTTATTACTAAACTGAGGCTAGATGGGAATCGGAAGGGATGCAGATTTTTTTCCCCCAGTGTTCAGTTGCCTGATAGCTGCATCTTAGCCCATGGTTAAGGACTAAAAGATCCATGGTTCTGTACCCAAAGAAGGTTTAGTGGCAAGCCAAAAAATCCTATTTCTTAGTCAGTACAGTACAGTACACAGGCTATTGTGATTCCAAAAGCAGTCCAACCAAGGGGGTGGGCAACACAAACGCCAAAAGGCTCACGTAACAAAATGGGTCAAGAGGAGCTCGACACCCGAAACTGTCAGGCCAGGTAAAACAAGGTGAAACTTCACCCTCCCATCCCTCTTCTCTCACAATTGCAAAGTGTTTTTTTCTTGAAATTTTTTTTTTTTTTTTAACCCCTTCCCTTCTATGGGTAAAACAAGTGCCTAAGCACAATTTTGCAACTTGACATGTGTAAAACTACAACTACAACTACTTTGTGTATCATATTATAAAATTGTTTTTCTTCTGGACAAGTTGGGCTCTCTTTTTTTATCAAAAAGAAATGTGGCCCAAAACTAGTAAACAAAATAATCTTTTTTTTAAATTTATCTGTACATTTCCTGTTACCAAAATTTACCACCAAACAACCCCTCAAAATAAATTCTGCTCCTGACGATTGCAGCAATACCACATGTGTACATTAGCAGTTGTTTGTACCCGTAGTAGGGCCCAGAAGCAGGTTTACAATAATGCATTTTCTGCATTAACCACTTGCCAACCAGCTGGCGTCATCATACTGTGGCAGGTTGGCTCGTTCCCGCAAATCGCCGTAGCTGTATGTCGGCTCCTGTAAGAGCCATAGCAGGCTCGCGCTCGCTGCACGGCGGGGGACCTGATGCGCGTGGCTGCGATGTCCGCCGGGCTCCCGCGAATGCAGGAACAGCGGTCTTTCTCCTCCTTCAGTGAGTCCCACCTCCCCGGGAACACATTTAACCCATTACCTGCCAGTGACATTTACACAGTAATCCGTGCATTTTTATAGCACTGATGGCTATAGCTAGCACTGATTGATCTGTGCGCCGCAATAAAAAAAAAAAAAAAAAATGGCATAAATCTATTCCCTATTTTGTAGACGCTATAACTTTTGCGCAAACCAAATATACGCTTATTGCAAATTTTTTTAACCAAAAATATGTAGAATACATATTGGCCTAAACTGCTGAAGAAATTTGTTTTACATTTTTTTTTTAGGGGATATTTATTATAGAAAAGAGTAAAAAATATTTGTTTTTCTTTAAAAATTGTCGCTTTTTTTGTTTATAGCGCAAAAAATAAAAACCGCAGAGGCGATCAAATACCACCAAAAGAAAGCTTTGTGGGAAAAAAAAAAGGATGTCAATTTTGTTTGGGAACATCTTCGCATGACCGAGCAATTGTCAGTTAAAGCTACACATTGCTATTGCGCAAAAATTGGCATGGTCATTAAGGGGGTATTCTTCCAGTCTGTAAGTAGTTAAGGTAAAAACCTTCCAGCACCTCCCCCTCTCCCATCCCTAAACACTTAGCCCAATCAAGTGCTGATGCCCAACGGCAGCCCTGTTTTCCTCTCCTAATAGGAGGCTCAGACTCAGTGGAAGTCATTGGCTCCCACTGCTGGCAGTCAAATCTTGCGAGGAGGGAGCAGGGTGTGTGGCCGAGCGGCAATAAGTGTTTAAGGACGTACATAGCCCGGCACAGGAGTGCACCCACACAGGTGCTGCCTCAGCAAGCCCTATGCACTTGAAGAGGCATAACAGACAGCACCAGCTGGGGGATCGAAAAAGAGGAGGTAAGCCACTACTCTGTGCAATGTCCTTGCTCTGAACAGGGAAGAATTCAATTTTTTTTCACTTTAATGCGGTGATGTATTGATTTGGGCCTTTTATGTATGCATATAGTTCAGCTTTAATTGCTGTACCCAATATGAACTCAATTCCTCACAAAATAAAACCAATAATAAATAATAATGTAGCACACAGACACAAACATCTGAATAGGTGATCTCACCTTACTTCCAAGAAGTCATTATCTCCCACTCGTTTGCGCACCAGGTAGTCTCGTACTTTGCCTCCAACCTCTTGGTGCTCTCGCAGCAGGATCATGTCAGCACCAATCTGTTCTGCCATGCTAGCTACTGTAGCCACAGATGCCTCCATATCACTCTCATTTAGCCCATATTCTGTACCATCTGAAATGAAAAATAAATTAAAAAAAAAAAAAGGTAGTATAGGGGAAAAAAAAAAAAAAAAAAAACAAAAACCCACACACGCCCTATGGCTTCCACATTGAAAAGGATGGCGTCTGTATTTGATTTGTTAAAGAATATTTCAACATGCAGGGAAAACGAATATCAGTGCTTCAAGCAGGCTCCTAAAACAAAAGTAGAGTTTCTTTTCCCACTGTTTCATCAACCCCTTTGGAGTATTTTTTTATATTTTGTCCACACACTTTGAAATCTGCATTCTGACAGCAGGTGGGGAATCTCCTCTCCGAACCCGCTGTCAGAATTTAAAAACAGTGCTGCGGTGCGGGGCGTGGCCCACACAGCCACATCATTCATTTATCGTTGACTGCTGCCAGAGATGGACACTCCCAGAGGTGTCAGATTCCAGAAGAGGAAAGAGTACTCAACAGGGGCAGCAGAAAAGTATGGGAAGGATCCCCAGACTACAAGACCAGCATAGAAGAGCAGCATCCACCTTAGAGAGCTACTAACCAGGCCAAAGAGGAGGAGCCATAGAGGTAGCCAGAACTATCCACTTTAGAGAGCCACCATAACAGGAACAACTGTAGCCACTGGATCACCACCAGATCAGTCACTTATGCTGTTACCTTACAGCAGTAAAACGAGAGGCCAACTAGCACAGAGGTGTCACTGCACTGGAAAAGGAGACACTTTTTATATGTTCCTTTAGCACGGTAAAAGCATCTATCACTTCTGATATCATCTACACTTGATTTATTCCAGGACTTTTATATTCCAACCTTTATGGTCTATTACATGTCTAGTATCTATTTAGTCATGCGAACATGTTCACTAGCACATAGTGTTAATTTTAGTTTTTTTTCTGGGCTTTTATATATTTTTTTTTTTTTTTTTGCATTAATCATTTTGTGAGTTTATTTCACCACGTATTTATACATATTTAGGTACTTGTGTAACAATTAGTACAGTGTTGCATATATCTATTGGATTCATCTTTCGGATTGTGATTTTCTTCACTTTTCCACATTCATTATTTTTGTTTAACAGCGCAGAACCACACAGTGCAATATATTCTACATTCCATTGGCCACGGGTTTACCCTATCTGTGTTTGTGGCAGTTCGTTCTTTTACCCACTTACAGTGATAGCGCGGGAGCACCACTTTATACTTCATGAACTACAACAGGGCTCAAAATTAAGGCCTGAGCCACTAGCTAGGCCTTAAAAGTTACTCGCCAACAGTTACAAACGCCCCCCCCCCCATCCTCTACCCTGAGCCACCCCTAAACACGCTCTTGTAAAATTATCTCATGAAAATTACACTGTTAAATGTTTTATACAGAATTAAGTTCCAAAAATAACTAACGACAGCCTTAACAATATTAACACAATGCATATCAGTGCAGCCCATCAGTGCCCATCTAGTGCAGCATATCATTGTCAATCTGCGCTGCATATTAGTGCCCATAATTACAGCATATCATTTCCCATCAATGCAGCTTACCATTGCCCATAAGTGCAGCAGGGAGGATTCAGGAGGATTTGGTGGCCATATTACACAGAGCGGGGACCTGCTGAGATACATCTTGTATATGAATAGCCACGCTGTCAAACGAAGTCCTGCCTTCTGGACTTGCATTGGACCAGTATGCTGTCTATTAGAGTGGCTGGTGCAGGAGGCGGGACTTCGTTTTACAGCGTGGCTATTCATATGCTAGATGCGTTTCAGCATCCGGCCTCCAGATCCTCCTGACAGTTTCCTGGCTGATCGCTTCTGCCAGAAGCGGTGCAGCCTTTTTTACAGGACATCAGAGCGGTCTGGAGGCAGGGAGTCCCACGGGTTACCTGGCTATTTAAGTCAAGATTATGATAGGTCTGAATCCAGAAATGCTTGGAAGCCAAGCCAAGTATACTGTAGCTGCTGACTTAAGACACTTACCAGCTCATGGATCCAGAGCTGGTCTTTACTTTTCTCAAAGGGTAACTCCACTTAAAAAATGGCAAATAAAGAAAAATATAGCGTATACAATTGCGAAATATTGCAATTGAACGTCATTAAAAATTACCTTTCCTTTTTAATCTGCAGCCGCTGTAATTTTCTAAAATAATGCAATGGAATATGGCTATCTGGAGTTGTTCTGTACACAGAATGTGTACTCACCACCCCCAGAAACATTTCCTGCTTGTGTGATTGGCTCACCAAATTTCCTAGAAGTCTGCCTAAAGCCCCATACTAGATTTTCTGCAGATTTTTGTCTACAGATTTAACAAAATCATGTAGAGCAAGGGCCTGCCTGATTGCATACAAATTAAAACTCTTAAGGTTTGACCTCATATTATTTGGTTTTGGTAATCTGAAGACAAAAATCTGAAGAAAATCTAATAGTGTGTATGGGGTCTAAGATACAAGTCAGATTTCAGGCATCCCCTGCAACAAAAATGTAATTTTTGGTAGCAACATGTCTAAAGGGATGCAGGCCCAGCAGCTTTCCTCAGAGCTCTGTCAGTCAGCTGTGCATCTGCAATTATGAAACCACTTCCATTAAACCCACTCAGAACAGAGGAACACACAGGGATTTCTTCAGAATAACAAAAAAGGTAGGAATCTGCAACAAAGGTTGTTATAATCCTTGCAATATACATAGATCACCCAGGGGGAATGTTTTTCTCTCAACAAAAGTGGAGGTACGCTTTAAGCTTTTTTTTTCCCCCTGGTGATCCTGCCAGTAATCCGGTCATTTAACCCTGATAGGTGTAGTGTATCTAAATCTACTAGTCCATCTAATACTCCCCTTCCTCTACACTGACAATCATGCTGTCCAAAAGGTGCCCCTTCATCCAGAGTCGAAGCATTCTAATACTAGGTGTGTTACTGGCCAGGTCACCAGGTGAAAATAGAGGGGGGGAGGGGGGGATGCCTAAAAAATAAACCACAGCAACCACATCTAATGACTGGTTAGTTGCAATGTTAACGTTTGGTTAAATACCGCTTTAACCTTTGACATTAAGACAATATGAGGGAAGATCCCAGACAGGAAGTAATCTCTAAAGAAGGTGGATATGAGAGTTCACTAAAAAATAAAATGGAGAAAGGTTAGGAATAGAAGGATAGCAACCCTCAATCCTTAAAGTGATTGTAAAAGGATTGTTTTTTTATTTTTTTTTAAACATCTCATACTTGCCTCCACTGTGCAGCTCGTCTTGCACAGAGTGACCCCGAACATACTCTTCTGGGGTCCCTTGTGGCTACTTCCCACATCAGATAACCCCCTAGGAGTTAACTTGCGGGCACACTCCCGAGTCCAGCATTTGTGCCCATAGACACTCCATGCAGGAGACACCCTGCAGTCAGGCCACTCCACACCATCCACTTAGAGCCCAGCCATATCAGGACCCAGGCAGGACTGAGCTGTTGGTGGCAGCAGGGGACCTGTATGAGTTTTCTGTGCCCCAGGGCATAAGAAGGAGGAGAGCAGCACCCATTTATTGACAGGGGGCGGAAGTTCATTCGCTCGACCACTCACCCTCTGCTGTGCGGCAATTAAATATAATAGCCCTTCATCATAGCCACACAGAAGGGGGTGAGGTACGGGGGAGAAAAGCTCTGCCCTCTGTCAATGAGTGGCAGCTGCTCTCTTCCTTCTGACCCGGGGCACAGCAAACACATGGATGCAAAAGCCTGGTAAACTGAGGTGCTCGGGGAGGAGCTCTGTGCAGTGATCCACTCACTATAGCATTTCTATAAGAGTCTCTGTGCAGTCAAACCTCTCTAATGATCTGTAAATACAGATCATTAGCAAAGAGGTTTGACTGCACAGAAACAATTTGTTAAAACCCCATCAGTGAGTGGCAACAATATCACCCAGCCCCCATCACTGGGCCCTGAAAAAATTGGCCGCACAATACCAGTCCCTGGCACCAAAAAGGTTGGGGTCTGCTGCTGGAGCAAACAATATAACTTGTACATGTCATACATTTTATAAAATTCATGCTTAAACACACATTTACGAACATGTGTAGTAACTATCAACATACCAGATCCTTGGCCAATAACATATATCGTCTCCCCTCGTCCTTCATCCATTCGCTCACGTAGCTGGTGTAAAAGGCTGTCATACTGCTCTGCACTGGGGCTTACCAAGACATGCTAGGATAGGAAAAAAAAAAAAAAAAAAAAATTTAATAAAATAAAATGACAGGACATTGTGATAGGTACGCCCTGAAACTGGCTTATTGAAAACTAGACTGCGATTTTTGTATATATATTTGGTTATATTATTCTGAGGGATGACATTTCGTCATTTTGGAATAGTCTGCACTCTTAACCTTTATCGCTGCCAGGCTCTGCACTTCACTTTTAAACTCAGTTGGACGGAGCATATTATGCCTTTTCTTCAATTGCTTTTTTCCCCTAACAGCTTATAGAGTTTCTAAAGGACTCCCCCAACCATATTTTCTGAAAGCACACGACCTGTAGGATTAAAAAAAAACAAAACAAAAAAATACAAAAACCAACACACACACACGATTTTTAAGGCCCTGCAATATTTGCGCAAAAGTTTACCAAAACAATATTTTAGCTAAAAATAAACTAAAATCGTTAGTAGATAGAAATAGCAAGTTTTACAAATTTCCTACTCAATATAAAAGCTTAACCTTTATTAAAGCGGCGTTCCATCCAAAAATTGAACTTTTAAGTGATGGCGACCACCTGACATGGACACATTTGGCATCTTTTTTTTTTTGGGGGGGGGGGGGGGGGGGATACCCAGTTTTTACAGGCACCCAGCTCACACTTCCTCCCTGGGCTCTGCAAGGAAGTTCACCTCTCCCCCCTCTTTTTTTTTTTTTTTTTTTGAGGTTTTCAGTTTTTCACTCACAGCTTTTCAGAGTTTGTAAAAGACACCCCCACCCAAACCATATTTTCTGAAAGCACATAACCAGTAGAATATAAAATAGATGGTGCTACTGATTTTTAAGGCCCCTGCGATATTTGCGCAAATGTTTATCAAAGCAATATTTTTGCTAAAAATACAATAAGATCATTAGCAGATGCAGGCATAGCAAAACTTACAAACATTCCTGCTAAATATAAAAGCTAAGGGAGGAGCCGGGTGTTGTCACTTCCGGTCGCGGCCCAGACCAGAAGTTCATTTGTGAAGCTGTATGCAGCGATTTTAAACTAAGTTACTATGTGTGTTTTATTAATTTTTTATTGGATTACTACACCATGGAGCCCCCATCCTTTCATTACATGTAATTGAGGAACCGTGAAATTGATCCTTATATTGGTGCTTTCTTGGATACCTCTGGAAATCAATTGAGTGCTGGGCATCCTGTCTGGTTTAAAATGATCAATTTTTACTATGTACAAAGAACGTTGCTATTTTCTGTGAAAACACTGACTAAAAAAAAAAAAAAACAACGAATTCTTTGTTAAGTGGGTAATATTTCATTTTGTGCATTTTTTTTTTTTTTTTTATTATCAAAACTGCAGGATTTGAGGGAGGGGGTGTTCTATGTGTCTGTGCAATTGTACAGAAACGTACAACAAAATAAGACTATTCATTGCCAATTCAACTGATGAGGTCCAAAAATCAATGGAGCACATTTTTTTACATTTCATATGAATATTTAACCACTTAACAACTGGGCACTTAAACCCCCTCGTGACCAGACCAAATTTTCAGCTTTCAGTGCTCTCACACTTTGAATGATAATTACTCAGTCATGTAATACTGTACCCAAATGAATTTTTTGTCCTTTTTTCATACAAATGGAGCTTAATCACCTCTGGGTTTATTTTGTGCACGATAAATGAAAAAAAGACCGAAAATTTTGAAAAAAAAAAAAAAAAAAAAAAAAGCGCATTTTTCTTAGTTCCTGTGATAAAATTTAGCAAATTGCTAATTTTTCTTTATAAATGTTGGCCACAATTTATACTGCTACATAGCTTTGGTAAAAATAACCCAAATTAGTGGATATTATTTGGTCTGTATGAAAGTTAGAGTCTCCAAGTTGTGGTGCAAATCATAAAAAAATTGATCACACCTGATGTACTGGCGGCCTATCTCATTTCTTACGACCTGAACAAGCCAGGAAAGTACAAATACCCCCCAAATGACCCCTTTTTTGAAAGTAGACATTCCAAGGCATTTAGTAAGATGCATGGTGAGGTTTTTGATGTTGTCATTTTTCCCACAATTCTTTGCAAAATGAACTTTTTTTTCCCCCCCAAAATTGTCATTTTAATAGGTTATTTCTCTCACATGGCATGTGTATACCACAAATGACACCCCAAAATACATTCTTCTACTCCTCCTAAGTATGGCGATACCACATGTGTGGGACTTTTTCACAGCCTAGCCACACAGAGAGGCCCAACATGCAGGGAGCACCATCAAGTGTTCTAGGAGCATAAATGACACAAACTTGTTGACTACCTATTACACTTTTGAAGGCCCCGGAGCACCAGGTCAATGGAAACGCCCACAAAATGACCCCATTTTGGAAAGCTAACACCCCAACGTATAATCTATGGAGGCATAGTGAGTCTTTTGAATGGTTCATTTTTTTCCCAGAAGTTTTTGGAAATTTTTTTTTTTACACAAAGCTGTCCACTTATAAGATATTTCCAACTTATAGCATGAACATAGCAAAAATGACATCCAAAAATACATTCTGCTACTCCTCCTGAGTATGGTGATACCACATGTGAGACTTTTACACAGCCTAGCCACATACAAGGAACATCGTCAGGTGTTCTAGAGACACATTAGCATGCACATACCAAGATTACACCCCAAAATACATTCTGCTGAGCAAAGGGTTAAAAAATAAAATAAATAAATAGAAAAAAAAAAAAAAAAAAAGAAAAAAGGGATTACCTGTGGTTTTAATAGCACAGTTGTCCACAGGAGGATAGCACTAGTTCAGGCAGCAGGCAGCGACTTGGTCAGCAAAAGCAAACGCAATTGTCCAGGCAACAGGCAGGAACAATGTCCATAGTCAGTACAGGCAGCAGGCAGGGATACTGTCCATATACAGCCCTGGGTCAGTGCAGGCACAGATTGTCAGCAGTGCCAAAATATTGATCCTGGTAGTAGGCAGGAACATGGTCCATCCATGTGGTGTGGTCAGTTCATGCGACAGGCAGAGGCATGACGACATAGGTCCTACAGGCAGCAGTAGGGCCTCGTTCAGGACAGAATGGGGACAGGGGTAGAGGCTTCTCCCACCCAAATCTCTTTGAAGCCTCCGAGTCTCCAGACCCTAATCTAGGAATGAGAAAACAAAAAAAAAAAAAAAAGTTTTCTTCATCCAGAAAAACAATTCTGGAGCCCCTCACATGTGAGACTGTCCAGTGGCAGGGTACAAGATCAGTCCAAGAGGCAGGCAAAAAAAGGATGGTCAAACAGTCCAGGGCCAGTTCCAGATCAGGCAGAGGTATGAACAGAATTGGTAGGCAGAAGCATGGTCGAATAACAAGCCAGGGTCAGTTACAGAGCAAGTAGAGGCATAAGGGGTGTGAAGGTAAATGGCAGGAAGTGAGGGTTAGGTTTACCATACTTCACTAATAATTTAATGAAGTATGGTAACAGTACAGAAACTGTCTACTATGCAGAGGCCTGGTTGGAAAGGACATTGGGGACAATAAAAAGTGGTGTCTCTTCTCGCTCCTCCTTTGGTGCACACCCGTCATTTTTTCTGCCGTTTTTGGCCTGTTGGTCTTGGAGGGATTTTTTCGGGAAAGTGGCGTTCGGAGAGTCTGCTAATCACATCGGATTGAATGGTTTCTGGTGGGCCATTCGGGAATACAAGGGCAGTGATGATTTCCTCCTGGTAGCCAAGGAAGGATTTGGGGCTTGCAGTGGATTTGTGATAAATAATGTAGCTGTTGTATATGGCCAAATTAAACAAATTGAAACTTTTTTATACCACTGGTATGTTCGTCTCGTGGCAAGGTAGGGTTCGAGCATCTGGTCGTTGAAGTCGACACCCCCCATGAACATGTTGTATTCGTGGATACATGTTAGCTTTTGGATTCGGCCATTCCTCCTGGTGATCTCCACGACTGTATTATTGTGGATTGATGAAAACACGTAGACATCCCTTCTGTCCCTCCACTTCACAGCCAGAATTTCCTCATTCCGTAAACTCGCCATCTCCCCTCTTCTTAGCTTCTTGTTGACGAGGCTTTGAGGAAAGCCCTTGTGGTTTTTCCTTATGGTGCCACATGCTGGAGTGTTCTTTCTGTGAAGGATGCAGAACAGGGGCAAACTAGTGTAAAAATTGTCCACATACAAATGGTAGCCTTTCTCCAGGAGTGGGTTTAGGAGTTCCCAAACGACTTTCCCACTCGATTCAATGTATTCTGGGCAATTGGGGGGGGGGGGGGGGGGGGGGGGGGTGTAGCTGGGTGTCCTTCCCTTCGTATACCATGAAGGCATAGGTATACCCTGTAGCTCTTAACCCCATAGCGGGCCTTTTGGTGGAAATAAATTGTTTTATGCCCAGTCTGCCAGTAAATTTGACAAGGGACTCATCCACGCATATGTGTTGGTCTGGGGTAAACAACTGGGGGAAGATATCAGAAAAATATTTTAGTAGTGGCCGAATTTATAAAGCTTGTCAAAATTTGGGTCATTTCGGGGAGGGCACTGGGTATTATCATTGTAGTGTAGGAATCTCATAATCATGAGATATCTGGTCCTGGGCATTACTGAGGAAAAGATGGTCATGTGGTGGATGGGGAGGGTAGACCAATAGGAACGTAATACATTTTTTTGGTTAGTCCCATACAGAATGTGAGGCTCAAAAAAATTTTAAACTCCTCCACTGTTAGGGCTCTCCACTCGTAGGGACGGGCATAATAGGACGTTGGGTTACTTGCTATAAATTGTTGGGCATATAGGTTGCACTGGGCCACAATTGATGGCAAGCATGTCCTCAGTAAAAATAAGTTTGAAAAAATCTATTGGTGAAAAATGTTCTGTGTCCACCTGGACTCCTGGCTGGGCAGTGAAAGGGGGGAATGTTAACTTCTCCTGAATTAGGAGGAAGCCATAGAGGTTCTGAAGGGAATAGGGATGGCTGGCATGGCACCTAACCCTTTGGGACTGAGGTGACACCCCACTGGTATGTGGCCTTTGCCGAGGTACTGCGGTGCTGGTGGATGGCACTGCCTCCTCACCAGTACGCCTTCGTCTGGCGGGCGGACTCTCATCCTCCAACTCTGAGGCGGTCAGTGTACCACTGCTTAGGACAGGCTCGTAGTCCACGTCAGACTCAGAATCTGAATATGAGGAGGAATCAGAAGCAGAGAGCTCCCCGTTGCTCGGCCGCAAGAATATTGTATGCCTCCTCGGCTGAAAATAATCTGTGACATCGTTAGGGATGACAAATGGCACTGATGACATGTGACATTGGCAGATTGCACTGGTGACAGATGGCACTGTTACGCGACACTGATGTGGTAGGTGGCACTAATGTGGCAGGTGACAGACAGGTGGCACTGACGACACTGGCACTGATACGTGGCACTAATGACATGTGGCACTGACAGGTGGCACTGTGACACTAACAGTAATGAGCACTGTGGCACTGTATGGGCCCCTTATGTGTGTTTTTACAAAACGGCTGGCACTCACGATTTAGCACAGATCCTCCCTCTCCTCACATCGCAGAAGTAAACAGATGGACGTCCAGGGACGCCCTCCCGTCAATTGGAGTCCGCGCTGTAGCCGTCTTTCGGCTATATCGCAGACGCCTAGTTGTTAAAGTGTTACTAAACCCACACCAGTAAAAATCAGTCTGTATATGCAGTTAAAGCATGCTGGGTATACTCACTTTGGAAGCTAAAGGGTTAATCTTCTGCATGGTGAAAAAAGTCTGTTTGATCCTGTCTTCTCTGGTAGTCCCCAAACCATCTCCTGATAGAACTGAGCCTTGGGGGCAAGCTGCACATGCTCAGTTTGGTGTGTATTGCTAGAGAGTTTGTTTTTTTCTTGGGAGAGTGCATATGATCAGCACAGGGCCAATCAGCACTGTCCAGACAGAGGATCAGCGGTCCTGCAAACCTCA
The DNA here is from genome assembly GCF_042186555.1 of Aquarana catesbeiana. Lineage (NCBI taxonomy): Eukaryota > Metazoa > Chordata > Amphibia > Anura > Ranidae > Aquarana > Aquarana catesbeiana. Next base: position 97,611,922 of record NC_133330.1, read on the forward strand.
TAGGACAATCAGGGGAGAATGAAACTCCACCTACAAGCTTTAACCAGACACTGATAGAAGTCACAAGACTGCTTTAACTGATGAGAAAGGTATCTAGCAGTTTATATTTACTAAAACTATTGCATTTCCTGGGTCCTGGTTTAGTAACACTTTAACAAATTATATGCTGCAGTCCCATTGAACACGATTCTCAAAATATTCGACAGGCATGTTTACTTCTACGGCAAACACGCTACCAAATCCCATGCATGTACTAGGCAGTATGCAGAAAGACTGAAAGAGGAGCTCCAGTATCCCCTCCAAAGAATCTGTAGCGTGCTACTTTAAAATAAAAACACCTACCTGCCCCTGGATCCAGTACTGTCCTCACCTGAGCGGATTATTCAATCGGCTCCGGGTCCAGGCGCCAGCATCTTAACTAAGGGAAACTGGCTTCCAGCTGTGCATGTGTATGGTCCTACAGTCTTCTGGGACCTGGGGAGGAGGAGGGAGGAGAGAGAATCCCCATTTGGGTGAAGTGCTGCTTTAAGTGACCTAAAGCCACAATAGTAATCCTATAAAAGGTCTTTTTACATGCATTATTTTTGTTTTTGCGATGTGTGTCGCTCTTTGTGAGGCAAAACAACAGGTGAACCTGTTGACTTTGAATGGGCTGTCTATGGGCGTGAAGAATTTCAGGTAAGGATATTTTTACATAGTTAACCGCTAGCTGACCAGCCGCCGCAGTTATACTGCGGCAGGTTGCGCAAATCGCCGCAGGTATAAGTCAGCTCTTTTAGATATTGCAGGTGCGCCCACAGCGTTTCCCCGGAACCGATACGCGTCCCGGGTGGGCACGATGTCCGTCGGGCACCCGCGATCGCTCGTGATAGAACGAGATATAGATAGATATATTCTGTCAGGGGAGAGGAGACAGATCGTGTGTTCCTACTAAGTAGGAACAATGATCTGTCTCCTCCTCTAGTCACTCCCATCCCCCCCACAGTTAGAACACAGTGAGGTTACACATTGAACCCTTTGAAAGCCCCCTAGTGTTAACCCCTTCCCTGCCAGTGACATTTATACAATAATCAGTGGCTCTTTTTAGCTCTGATTGCTGTATAAATGTCAATGGTCCCAAAAAAAAAAAGCATCAAGTGTCCGATCTGTCAACCGCAATGTCACAGTCCCGATAAAAAAAAAAAAAAAAAAAAACCACACACACATTCAGGTTTACATCCACTTTAAAGAATTTGTGATATCTACCTTAGTTTTCCCATATGAGAATTTTTTCACCATTACTTTCATACATTTCTGTGTCTGTTATATTAGAATCAGTTGGGCTATCACTCTTAGTCATTTGGGTGTGTTAGCTGCCTTAGTTTTTACACCATCACTCTCTTGGATTAATATTCTTATTTTTTCTACACCACTTTATCAGCGCTGAATCCTTATTTTATTTTAACTTATTTGAGTTTAGTATTGGACTTTTTGGTGCTGGCAGCTTTTCTATACCTTTTAGGGGGAGGGAGAGAGAGAGAGAGAGAGAGAGAGAGAGAGAGAGAGAGAGAGGAGAGAGAGAGAGAGAGAGAGAGAGAGAGAGAGAGAGAGAGAGAGAGAGAGAGAGAGAGAGAGAGAGAGAGAGAGAGAGAGAGAGAGAGAGAGAGAGAGAGAGAGAGAGAGAGAGAGAGAGAGAGAGAGAGAGAGAGAGAGAGAGAGAACGTTGTGCATGTCTTGATGCTCACAGCCGAGCTTGGAAGCATGCCTGCATGTGTGTCTCCATAGCAAGCAGCTTGCTGGGGGGGGGCACACAGAACAGGAAGAGCAGAGAGCATTGACTGAGGATTCCAGAAGAGGAATGGGGCTGTTCTGTGCAATGGCAAGTATAGCACCATTTTTCTTTTAAGAAAAAAAAAAAAAAAAAAGTTAGAGACCGTTTCTAGTGCTAAAACACCAGAAAACCACCTCCGTGTGAAAGCAGCCTTAACTTCAGTCCCGGAAGATTTCCCCCCCTTCCTGACCAGAGAATTTTTTACAATTTGGCACTGTGTCGCTTTAACTGACAATTGCGCGGTCATGCAATGCTGTACCCAAACAAAATTTGTGTCTTTTTTTCCCCCACAAAGAGCTTTTTGGTGGTATCTGATCACTTCTGTGGTTTTAATTTTATGGCTATAAACAGAAAAAAAAAAAAAAAAACGCAACTAATTTTGAAAGAATAATATTTACTTTTTGCTATAATATCCCAAAATTTTTTTTTCAAAACACAAAATTTCTTCATCAGTTTAGGTCAATATGTATATTTTTTTTTTTTTTTTTTTTTTTTTAGCAAAAATAAAAACAAAACAACGCAATAAGTATATATTAATTGGCTTGCGCAAAAGTTATAGCGTCTACAAACTATGGGAAAGATTTATGGCATTTGTTTACTAGTAATGGCGGTGATCTGCGATTTTTAGCAGTATTGCGACAGACAGATCGGACACTTGACAGATATTTGGGACCAGTTACATTTATACAGCGATCAGTGCTATAAATATGCACAGATTACTGTGTAAATGTCACTGGTAGGGAAGGGGTTAAATGTGTGATCCCTAGATGTATTCTAACTGTATGGGGATAGGACTGACTGGGGGAGGAGACAAATCGTTTGATCCTACTAAGTAGGAACAACGTTGTGTCTCCTCACCCCTGACAGAACAGGGATTTGTGCGCACACGCATTTAACTGACCTCTCCCTTAATCTAATGCTTATGCTCTGTTCTGCTCATGGAATCTTTGATGATAGCATCCGGGTAAGGTCAAAAGAGACTATGTCCATGAGAGGTCAAACAAAATAAGGTGCTCTGGACATGGCATTAACTTTCCCATATCCCAAGAAGTCTACACTGCGCATCTGTGAAGACCACAACCCCATACATGACAAAATTTGGATGCCTGAACCAAGCAATCACACCTGAAGCATAAAGCTCCAGACAACAGAACCAACTATTCACACAAGAAGGGACCTACCCTAGACGTAGAATGATCCTTTTCGGGGATATCATACTACCAAACGGACACAAGAAAGGAATCTGAAAGCCTGACCAGTGAGAAAAAAAAAAAAAAAAGTGTTAGCATGCCCTCTACATACTAGTAGTACTCCTGTAAGATGGGAAACTGGAAACCCACAGTGGGTATAAGCCGACTAAAATTGCAATCAAAAGGGTACAATCCCAGCTACCCTTAAGCCTTGTACACACAAATCGGATTTTCCTGAAGGGAATTGTGCGTTTACAGACTGTTGGCCTAAAATCCGACTGTTTGTACGCTCCATTGGACAACTGTCAGACTGGACAAATGTTGGATGGCAGGATTATAAATTTTCCGCACAACGGTCTGTTGTCGGATTTTCTTATCGTGCGTACACAAGTTCGTCATACAAAAGTCCAAACACGCATGCTCAGAAGCAAGGACGACCCAGAAACGGTCAGTCTTGTAAACTAGCGCTCGTAATGGAGAGTTAACATTCGTGTCGCGGCAAATTAAGAAATCTCGAAAAGCAGCGCGCATTCTCCTCTTCTTTAATGAGATAATAATGAAGCTGCTTTGCTGGTGATACTGATGGAATTCTGCCAAACGTATTTTAAAAGGCTTTTATTTTCTAGTGGTATCAAGAATAATATTATGGGGTTTTTTTGGGCAAGTTACCACAACACCATTATTCGTAGTTTTTAAGAACAAAGATACAACTATGTTGGTGTCCCTTGTTAATTTTACATTGTATTTTTTAAAATGTAACTGCCTACTCCCAAACTGTCATTTGAAATAAAAACACATAGCCAACTATTATTCTACACACATTTTTTATTGTGCAATAAAAGAAAAGAAAAAAAAAGTGCATTCTATGCATCCAAAAAAATATACCAAAACAAATAATTAACCAAAAAATAAAATGAAAGCCTCATGCATGTGTCCTTGCATGTGTTCTTAATATAGGGGGTCAACAATGCCAAGAGTTGGTGAAAGCAGGGAGTCCATCATCCGGAGACAATTCCAAAAGACTGGATTATTCTCCTGGAGCTCCCGCAGCAAAGGTATATTACATAATTGGTCACGATTAATAAAGTAACTAATTTTTGGTCCAAGAAACCCTCCTCCTCCCGTTCCTAGACTTGGGTCAAAGCAATAACTCCAAGGCCAATAATAAACACATCATCTCCTCCGATTCCACAACATGGCTGGTTGACGAACGGCCGTTCAGAAACAAACTGAAAAGTGAGAATCAACACTCCCCAAACTTCTACTAAACACGAAATTAGCAGAAGGAGCACAAAGGGTGGTGCCTGACAATTGAACTTTCTCTTGTTCGGCTCGTAGTACGTCACTACGTTCGCGTTTGTTGGCCGACAATTGTGTACCGTTTGTATGCAAGACAAAATCGAGGCACACGCCTTCGGACAAAAGTCAGAGGTTTGGTCTACGGAAAATCCGATCGTGTGTACGAGGCTTTAGGGTGGACACACCGGTAACTCTTTAAAATGGATACAGGCACCTCTCCAATACTCCTTAGAATGAGTACAGCCTCCTTTCAAATTGGTTCACTCAGGATGGTATAAATGGAAGAAAGATCCCAGATAGTATAATACCGTATGATACCATATGAACTGATATTTATTAGAATAGCATAAAAGGGAATACACTCACTTAAATAAAAACGCTCAGATAACACTCCACATACCACGAGCTTGTCTGCTTGCGTCGCTTCCGGTTTGCGCCTATTGCTCCAATCCCGACGCATATCATCACATCGCGTGACTTCATCAGGGGGTAACAGGCAATACTTGATGTCCTTAAATAGTGTGGTGAAATTAGTAAAGTGGCAGCCATTTTCCTGTAGTTTGCTACTGAAATACAGTACGTCGGCCATTTTGCTGTGGTCCCTCATAGACTAATGCTATTGCGGACATTTTCTCGTGGTCTACACGTAAGTAAAACCATAGTGGCCATTAAAAAGGGGTCACAGCATTAATCTAAAAAAGATAGATAGATAGATATCCGCACTCAGTAAAATTAAGGGTTGCAGCCCCCCGTTAGGTTCCCAAGGGAACTTACATAAAATAAAAGGAAAAAACGGGGTACGTGGCACTCCCTATTATATCAAGCGGTGTAGACAGGGTTAAAAATGAGTAACCTCCCACCAGTGGAGGCAAAAATACCTATGCTGTTGGAGCTAGGTTTATGGAAAATGTGTCTCCATACATGATGGATATAAAAGTGTAATGTGACACAAAACCGTGCCAAGTAAAAAGCAAGAGAGTGCCTGTGTGCACATATAAACAGATATGTATATTCCGTCAAACAAGAAAGTGAAAAAATAAGTAATATTATAGCCATATCTAGTAGGGGTGCAACGGATCGTCATCGATCCGTGGAGGTTGATCCGATCCGCGGAGGTTGATCCGTACGGAACACCTGCGATCCACGGAGCGCTCTGTGGGCTCGGCCATAGGAAAGGCCGCAGCTTCGGCCTAGCTCCGGAGCGGTGGCCATCTTGGTACACCCGGCGGCCGTTTAGCACATGATCGCTCCGTCAAATGACGGAGCGATCACTTGTAACAAACCGGCGTCATGTCATGACGCCGGTTCCTCTCTCCCCTCTGTGTACTGATCTGTACAGTGGAGAGGAGAGATCGGATGGCAGCAGTGCCAATACTCTGCAATGCCCTGCAATACCCTGCTGCAATGCCCTGACAATACTCTGCCACACCCTGCCAATAGGGAGATTGTGGATATTACAGTGGGGGAGATTTTTTTTTTTGTTGATCTGAACCGTGACTCCTAATCCGAGGAACGATCCGAACCATGAGTTTTTTGATCCGTTGCACCCCTAATATCTAGTAAACCAAAATTGTGAACTAACATACATATATATTGAAGGTGCTATCCCGTGCAGATTATGAGTGAAAAAGCAAAAATGATATAAACCTAAAAAAAAAAAAAAAAAAAAAAAAAAAAAGGTAAAAATAAATATAAAGTCCCAGATAAGATGTATCACGGGAGTATATTCCAGGATAACCGGTTATAATCCTTTCAAGTGACTTCGGAGCTCAGCAGATAGGGTGACTGAAGATGCTCCACCCCGTTGTGTCCCCACTCACCAAATGTTGTCACCCCTGCAGAGGTAATAGGTGTGAATGTGTGGTCCTGGATTGGCTCCCTCCCAAGCTCTCCCAGATTTCCGTCTGTAGGTCTATCAGGATCCTCCAGCTATCTCCACAAGTAAGGATTCACAATGGTCAGCACCTTCCCAGAATAACACTCCCAGTGCTCAGAAATGGGTCCTCATAAGAAGAGGGGGGGGGGGGGGGGAAGAAAAAAAAAAAAAAGGGGGGTGGGGGAGGGTTCTCTCATAGTATAGTACTTAAAAATATATATTTAATTGTGGTGAATAAAAACAATGGCTTCCCATCCAAAAATGTGGGAAAGCCCAGAAGAACAAAAAAAAAAAAAAACACCACAGTGCGGTAAGGGAAGCCGGAACGCAGCTTGCGTTCCACATGCACTCCAGGCTCTCTGGTAGCGTACCGGAAATGATGTAAAAGCGTAGCCCCGCCTTACGCGTTTAATCATTGGACTCTCTCTCTCTCTCCCTCGTTTTTTGACCACCCAAGTTCGGGGGTGGTTCTTTGGAGTGTAGCATATAAGTCACCCGGCCCCCAAATGCGGAAACCTGGGACAGCGCTTAGAAAAAAAAAAATGACTGGGGCTCCATCACACCTTGCCGATCTCAAGTCTATCCCCCTTACGATCCTGCATATGCATGGTCATCCTCAGGGGAAGAAAAAAAAAAAAAAAAAAAAACACACAAATGCCCCAAGTGTGCGTTCTCATAGCAACATTGCACCCCCTCAATCTCCGCGCCTTCCATGAATTGCAGCAATAACCCCCGTTAGACGCAACGTTATTTCCATGAATCTTCCAGGACAGCTACTTGATATGATTGGCTCCGCATCCAACAGGAAACACAAATCGGACACAATTTAAAAGACCCCTCCCTTGCCTCTGACCCTCAGTTGTTGGAAGAGCAAGTAAACCTCCACCAAAAGTGTAACAGGCAGAGGAATAACTGAATCTTGCTAAAAACACCACCACCAGGTTAAATAAGGAGACCAGTGAATAAAGAATAGGGTGGGACTAGAGACTCTGTCCTTGAAAATTTGTGGAAATACCATTACTGGTAAGTCTAACAGGGGTTCCTCCCCCCTTCATCTTCCAGGACAGCTACTGGAGGATAAGCAAGATTCTATACCTTAGGGAGGGACGACAGCCTGAAGTACTTTCCTTCCAAAAGGAGAGATCCTGGCTGGAGAGCATCTGGACTCTATAATGCATGAGATGACTAGACAGCAGTTTTGGATATTTCTTCTCACGATGCTCCCGCTTTTTCTGCCCATGATGCGGACAGGTCTAGTAGAATGAGCTCTAACTCTGGTAGGAAGGGGTCTGACCTGACAACATGTAAGCTTCAGAAATAGCTTTCCTAATCCATCTGGAAATGGAACCCCTGGAAGCTTTGTTCCTTTCTTGGGACCACTGAATGAAATCAGGAGTTGGGAGGATTTCCTAAACTCACTAGACACCTTTAAATAAAAGTAGAAGGCATCGCTTCACATCCAAAAAAAAAAAAAAAAAAAACAATCTTTTCTCCTCCGAATTCTTGGGGGAGGAACAAAAACTAGGAAGAAATACCTTCTGGGATCTGTGAAAATTGGACGAGACTTTAGGTACAATCACTACCCTGTCTAAAATTCTCAAGAAAGAGTTTTTACAAGAGAGGGACTCCAAGTCAGAAATCCTTCCCCCTGATGTTATGGACAAAAGAAAAGGTAACCCTCTCAGGTTCGTGGGGCTGCCGGAGAGGTCGGAGGGCTCGGAACCCCCCCACGTTCCTGGAAAACCTCCTCATCACCAACTTTGGCAGGGCGGCCTTTTCTACGTTTGTGGTGGAACGTGCGCATCGGCTTGCTGCAAGACCTCAACCATCTGGAGCCCCCCCGCGCACCTTCATAGCGAAGCTGCTGAATTACCGGGACACCATCCTTCGCCTTACCCGCGAGAAGGGCAACATTCCCTTTGTCAACTCGCACACTGCAGTGTTCCCGGACTTCTCCCCTGAAGTTAAGAAGAGGGCACAGTTCTCTGAAGCCAAACGACAGCTGCAAAACCATCACCTGGCCTACGTCATGTTGTTCCCAGCAAGCCTCCGCGCAATCCGGGATGGCAAGGTTCACTTTTTTTGAGGACCCCTCCATGGTCATCCTGTGGCTGGAGAGACAGGATGCAGCCACCCCAGCACCATCCTAACATTCCAGTCACATCCTCCCACAGATAAGACTTGCTGGTCTGGATATCCGGGAGGCTTGATCCCGAAATCCCCCTCTGAACCATTAGTTGGCTTTGGCCTGTTCCCCCCTTTGTGAACATACACATGGCACTCTGGGAACCGTCCGAGTTACCCGGACCTCTTTCTCCCAGCCCTAAGCAGGCACGCCGCCATTTTCACCCCAGTTCCCCCAACATGCAATGCCCCTCTAATGCATCCATTCAGGCACTCTCGAACAATGTACCTGCACTCCCTTAGCATCCATACACCACCTAGCACCATTGTGCACTGATAACTTTTGTTCGCCCCCAGAGACAGGAGAGAATGCATCTGGACTTCATTCTCTGTGCATTCTCCCCCCCTGCCCATCAACACAGATGCACCTTGCTGCCCCACTAAGTTCTGTTTCCCTGGCCAGCAGCAACCCTCACGGCTGTGGAGGGTTGCCACAAGTTTGACATGCCGCACTGGTCCAGAGCTGGCAAAGTTATGTTTTTGCTGCGTTTCTTTTTTTTTCCCCCCATTGTACAATCTGACATGCCTTACACCGCAATACAAGTATTGTTGTCTGCCACTGTATTCCTATGGTTGCTTCCTCACCTTCTTGGCGCCCTGCTGGTTCGTCACGGATGCTATGCTGCCCTCTATGACCCACCTGCAGGGCACCATCATACACCGGGACCCTTGTTTCATTATATGCTGCTGTATACAAAAATTATATCATGTGTGGAGGTGGACACGGGCCGCCACTTGCTCCGACTGTACTCCCAATCAGTATCACTACAACTATGGAGTCCCTTAAGATAGTTACCTGGAATGTGTAGGGACTGAGCCAAACCTAAACGGTTAGCCGTCCTCTTCCACCTCAAAACCATGCAAGCAGATGTCTCTGTTCTCGTAGAGACTCATATAATGGGTCAAATGCAGATGGCACTCAAACCCTGGATTGGGTGGGTCTACCAGGCCCCGTACACTAACAACTCTAGAGGCGTTGCCATTCTCATTGCCAAGTTGGTACAGTTCCAACTCCGCAGCCTACAGTCAGATCGGCAGGGCCGGTTCCTCTTCCGTCACACCACCTTCAGTGGCCTTGAGGTCCTACTCTTAGCATTTTACATTCCCCCCCACCATTTCAAATTGCTGCCCTGAGGGAGGGAGTGACATTCATGACCCAGCACCCCACGGTGCCTGCCATATGGATGGGGGACTTTAATATGATCATCAACCCTCTCCTTGACAGACTCCATCCGTCCACCCCAGCACCAACCCAGCCCACTCCTACTAGGTTCCTCTTGGAATTCGCCATGACAGATACCTGGAGACAAAAGCACCCTAACACAACCGCCTATTTCTGCTTCACTCCCTCACAAGCCGCAATGATCCCGGACCTCCTCAATGTGGGATTCTGTGTCAGGGTCCTCTCAGACCACTCACCATATCGGGCTACCCTTCGCCTGCCCTCCACCCGCATCTGGAGGCTGAACCCGTTTTGGCTTACTGTCCTCACGGACTCACGGAGAGAGTATCCAACGAGAGTGGACCCACTACTTCTAATCCAACGCGGGGTCAGCCTCAGTGGGGATAGTGTGGGAGGCTTTCTAACTACATGCCCGCTTGATCCTCTCCACACGCATAAACGGACACAAGGCCTCCTCTAGGCTTATCCTACAGCAAGCCGAGGAAAGTTTGACTAAGCTCTCTAGAGCAGGTTTTCCTGGCAGACCAATCGACCTCCAACTCTGTCCAGCTACGCCTACACTCTAGAGCAGGGGTCTCAAACTGGCGGCCCTCCAGCTGTTGAAAACTACAAGTCCCATCATGCCTCTGCCTGTGGGAGTCATGCTTGTAACTGTCAGCCTTGCAATGCCTCATGGGAATTGTAGTTTGGCAACAGCTGGAGGGCCGCAAGTTTGAGACCCCTGCTCTAGAGTAACAGACAGACAATCTAAAACTTTGAAAAAGCTAAACAAGGCATATTCTTCAGCAAACAAAAAGACCTTTGAACATGGCGAGCGCGCCAGTAAACTTCTGGTATACATGGCCCATCTACATCATAGCCTAGCTCCGTTTGGAAGCTGGAATCATACTCACAGACCCCACACGAGTTTAGACGATTCTACTCCGACCTACACACCTCAAAGAACAGCCGCCCCCCGAACGATTTACATCTACTCCTGCAGAGCATCGACTTCCCTTCCCTCACTGACTCCCAAATAGAGCTCCTAGAAGCACCTATAACTGCGGAATGCATAGCGGAGGCAATAACGAGCCTACAGACATCCAAAGCCCCCGGTTCCGACGGCCTCCCCCTGGCATTCTACTCCCAATTCCAAGAAATCCTCCTCCCCAATTTGCAAGCACTTTACTCCCATATCTATGAGACTGACACACTCCCATGCACCATGGGTGAAGCCCTTATTGTCCTCATCCCGAAACCAGGAAAAGACCCCCTCTACCCTGAATCATATCGCCCCATTTCTCTCCTACAACTAGATGTCAAAATACTGGCCAAGATTCTCGCCCTAAGACTCAAAGTGGTACTCAGCCTCATACACGCCAACCAAACTGGATTCATGCCCAATAAAAACACTGCATTTAATCACCAGAGGCTCTTTAAGAATCTCCAGGCTACTCATGACAACGTTGGCTCCAGGGTGGTGGTTAGCCTGGATGCTGCCAAGGTAGAATGGAGCTACCTGTGGGAATCTCTTTGCAGATTCGGCTTCGGCCCCAGATTTATCAAATGGCTCCAGCTCCTTTACCAGGCTCCCACCCCCGGATCAAGGTCAATGGTAAAATATCAGAACCCTTTCCCCTATCCCGGGGTACCCGCCATGGATGTCCCATATCCCCCCATGCTATATGCACTGGCTGTTGAACCCCTGGCCATTGCCATTAGGGCACACCCTGACATTAGGGGCCTCCGCATGGGACGAATGACTGAAGTCCTCAGTCTCTATGCGGAGGCTATGCTCCTGTATTTGGAGGACGCCGCCCCCTCACTGACAGCGGCCCTTCATTTGATTCAACAGTTTGGCACTTTCTCGGGGCTGCAGATCAACTGGTCCAAATCCCAAATTCTTCCTATAGACGTCACGGCTGCTCAGGTGGCTCTCCCCCTAGTGAGGACAAACAAGCTCAAGTACCTAGGCGTGCAGTGCTCACAATCTCTTAAAAGATTATATGCACCTCAATCTAGAACCCCTGCATGATCTCCTCAAAAGCAAAACCCAAGTTTGAACCAGACTCCTTCTTTGAGTCATGGGTTGCATTAACTTAGTTAAGATGATCCTCCTCCCCAAGCCCCACTTTACATCCCAGCCCGCGTTTTTAAATGCATGGAGTCTATACTTAACACGTTTGTGTGGGGCCCCTCTAGACAAAACTGTTGTGGCAGACCCTACAACGCTCTGTCCACCTGGGAGGCATGGCCCTTCCTGACATTGCGTTATACTACAGAGCCTTCCAGCTGTCCCACTTCTACTACTTCAACCACCAAAACAAGCTTACTCCACCATGGTATGCATGGTCGGTCGCCAACGTAGTGGCCCACCCTTTCGATACTTTTCTGTAATCATCGGGGCCCCCCCCTGCCTTGGCGACAGACATATGTTGACACACCACTGCAAAATATGGCAACTGGCGCTGGTCACTACTGAAGCTCCCCCCCCCCCTCCATGCCCACACACCACTCTGGGACAACCGCCAACTGCCTGAACTGATGACTATCCCTGACCACAATATATGGGTTGCTAAGGGCATCATATACCTTTCCTAGGTTATATCAGATGGCACGGTGAAATCATTTCAGGCCCTCAATGACGAGTTTGCCCTCCCTAATCATATGCTCTTCCGCTATCTCCAGGTTCGGCATTCCCTTCAATCCCTCAGCTAGTCTTCCCCCCCCCCCCCCCCCATGAACAGAGACAGGGCAGCAACCTGAACCCTAAAAGGTGCTGACAGAAAGCCCCTTTTCTGTAAGAGATCCAGTATACAAGGGATGGAAAAGGAGTCAATACCCGTTTTCTTCTGCCAGGAAACAAAAAAAAAATAAATAAGTGTTTTCCAAACTTTCCCATAAATCTTTCTAATGGCTAACCTACGGCTGTTTAGAAGTCTCAATAACTTTAACTGAACACCCTTTTAGTTGTAGAAGTCGCCGCTCAGCCTCCAGGTTGTCAAATGGCAAGTCTGAGGGTTTGGATGAGTACTGGCCTTTGATGGAGAAGGTTCCCCAGCTCCGAAAGTGCTCTCAGTGAGAACAAACTCCTCCTGGGCCGCCAAGAAGCAACTTCTGCTTATTCCTGAAAAATCTTCAAAATTACCAGGGGCAACAGAGGGAATGGAGGGAAGGCGTAGGCCAGAGTGAAATCCCACAGAAAAGAGCGCATCGGTCTCCAAAGACCCCGCCTCTTTCCATTGAGAAGAAAGCTGGAAGCTTCCTGTTGAACGTGGATGCAAAACGATCCACACTTTAATATGATCTCCTGGAAGGTTTATTGGTTCAGTTCCCCAATTGCTGCAGCAGATACTTACTCTGCTCCGATAGTCTGCCAAAACATTTGCAGTCCCACTGATGTGAACTGCCCTGACCGCAGAAACATTGTCCTTTTCCCAGGTAAGAATCTGCTGGCTCAACAACAGAAGCCTGTCCAAGCAAGCGCCCTCCTGCTTGTTGAGGTATTCCACGGTTGTGGCATTGTCTAATAAAAAAAAAAAAAAAAAAAAAAAAAAAAAAAGTCCCTTGCATTGACTCTTGCCTCTAGAGCTACAAAGCCTTCCCCACAGCTAAAAGTTCTCTTAAGTTTGACGACTGGGCTGCCTCTTCTGGCAACAAGAAGCCCAGAGCCTGAAAGTCCTCTGAATGAGCTCCCCACCCCCCACAGGCTGGCATCTGTGGTAATTTTTTTTGGGGGGGGGGGGGGGGGGGGGGATGCTGTGCCCAAGTCTTCCCTTTCTTCAGATGTTCCGGCTGCTCACACCAGGATAGATTGAGAGAATCTTCTCCTGGAAATTTAAAAAACTGATTCAAGGACTCTTTCCAGTGATCCCAATGATGCAAAAGAAACACCTGAAGGGGCCTGGAACGCAATTGGGCCCATGGGACCCCTGGAATTTCCGCAGTCATTAAGCCCAATAACTGCATAATTTGACGCAGGGGTGGCTGCGGGACTAACCTGAAACTCTGCACGGGGAGAAGGATCTTTGCCAGCTTTCCCCTGGAATAAAAATCTTCTGGGCGACCGAGTTTATCGGGAGAGGGAAAGATGACTTCTCCAGATTGCCCTTCCAGCCCAACTTCTGAAGGGTCTGGAAAATCAACTGTAAATCTTGCAAAAGGTTCTTCCACCTAGGCGAAGATCAAAAAATCATCCAGATGATACGGAACGATTGAGATCTTCTGCATTTGAAAATAGACCATGTCCTCGGCCACGATTTTCATGAAAATTCTCAGGGCTACAGAGAGAGACCAAAAGGAAGGGCTCTGAACTGTCAATGTCGTGGATCTTTCTCCATGAGGATCGCAAACCTCAGGAATTTTTGATGATTCTGGTAGATTGGGATATGAAGGTACTGTAAGCGTCCTGAAGATCCAGAGTTACCATGAACACTTCTGGAATTAACAGATTTCTGACTGAGTAAAATACTTTCCATCTGGAATCATCTGTAAACTAAGAACCTGTTCAGGATGCTTAGATCGATCACAATCTGAAAGCTGCCAGAAGCTTTCTTCACAAGAAAAACCTGAGAACCCTTGAAATTACCTGTTCCGATTCCCAGAGAGAGATGAGACCTCTGTCCATTCTTTGGTGAAATGGGTCAACCTTCCTCCTACCCCCGACCTGGCGTCACTGGGCATTCTTAGTAGGGGCTCCATTTCTTTTTGGTCTGTTAACCACCAGTATTTAAATTAGCTCTGTTCTGGAAGCTACCTATTCTTCCGAGAAAACAGGAACCGTTTATATACTTCTCTGAGGAACAAGCCAAGACCTCCTCTAAGGTGGAACCGAATAAGAGCTTGCCCTCAATAGGAATCCAGCACTAGGGGTGCAACAGATCTTCAGCGACCCGTGATCTAAACGGTTCACCCTGTTCGGATCGGCACGCATGTGCTCCGCGGAGCACGCCGCTGCCTCGGGCTTAGGAAAGGCCGCGGCGTCGGCCTAGCTCCGGAGCGGTGGCCATCTTGGTACACCAGGCGGCGGCAGCGGTGCGCGCTGATGTCATCAGTTCACCCCTTAAGCCCTCATCATGGATCTGATCTGGCTGGCTTGGGCGGCCGGCTTCTATTCTGTATGAGCCGGTAAACACTAAAACACTACAATGCTAGTCATCTAATAGTCTTCCTTCCCAATTTCTATACTATACTGTTACTGTATATACAGTGGGGGAGTCTGGGGATATTATTATAGTGGGGGGGGGGGAGATGTGGCTATTACAGTGGGGACTATATGGTGGTGGAATTTTCACAGGTTTTTGTAAATTCAATGAATTGCATTTTGCACATTTATCCAAACTGACTTTTAGCTTAGCCATATATTTTTCTAATTATTTTTAATATTTTTGGTGTTCTTGTCAATTCAGGTGTTTACATTTACATCATTTAAATCCCCTGTATGGGAGCATTTTGGCTTCCCTGTCAAATATGATGATAAAGGAGAGGTTAGTGGATAAAACCGTGACTGTGTGTAGGCACTGTGGCACAAGAAAGCCATATGACACTGGAAACACATAAACATGGCCACGCATTTGAAGCGACATCACCCCGGTGTTTCACTGACGGGAGTGAAAACGAAAGCTGCTCAACAACAGCTTATCACCACGGCATTTAAGCAGCCCCTTGTTGCACAATCAGACCAGGCTAAAGCCATCACAAAAGCTATCGGTGTGCTTATAGGTGCAGACATGAGGCCATATTCGGTTGTGCAAAACGAGGGCTTTAAACACATGCTGAAAGTGCTTGAGCCACGTTACAACATCCTGTCACGCATCCACTTCAGCGAAAAGATTGTGCCAGATATTTATGAGCAGGAGAAGAAAAAAGTTGTGGATGAACTATCCCGAGCATCCTCTGTTGTGCTCACGACAGACGGGTGGACGTCCAGGGGAACGGAGAGCTGTGACGATAACCGCTCACTTCATCACAGCAGACTGGGAGATGAGAAGTCCGGTGCTGCAGACACACCCCCTCTACGAGAGTCACACAAGTACTCATCTTGCGCAGGTACTGACAGAAGCAGTGGAGGAATGGAAGATGAAGAGGCCCAGTACTAATATCCCAGTCACAACTGATAATGCCAAAAATCAAATAAATGTAGTGAATGAGGCAGGACTGGGCCCACAGATAGGGTGCTTTACACATGTAGTGAATTTGGCATCACAGAAGGGAATCTCAGTCAATAGGATGGACCGCCTCCTTGGGAGGATCAGGAAGGTGGTTTCCTACTTCCACCGAAGCACAACAGCTGCTCATGTGCTTAAGACAAAGCAAGAAATGCTAAAGCTGCCTATTCATAAGCTCATACATGATGTCCCAACAAGGTGGAACTCCACTTATGATATGCTGGAGCGTTATCTGGAGCAGCAGGCAGCTATATACTCTGCATTGACTGATAAGACCCTGAAGAAAATTGTCAGACATCATTACCCTGTCTGATGAAGATGTGAGAGTGGCAGAGGAGGTCCTCCAGGTGCTTAAACCCCTCAAAACTGTTACATCTCTGCTGAGCACTGAAAGTTTACGATCTGTGTCAATGATCCTGCCGCTGAAAACAAGGATTCTACAATCCATGGCTCCAAGTGACGAAGACAGCACCATCACTCGAGATGTCGACTGCCATTAGAGAGGACCTGCAGCACAGATACACTTCACCCCCTAATCTACAGGACTACCTTCACAGATCTACTGCCCTGGATCCGAGGTTCAAGTCCCTGTCTCACATGAAACCTGCCTTACGCCAGAGGACATACAGTGACCTCACCAGTGAGATTGTGAGCAGTCTGGGCACTGAAGACTGATGAGGTAAACAAAAAGATTATTTAAAAATGATAAATTTTAATCTAAATACATTTTTTTATTTTCGTAATAATGGTGTGACAGACCTAGCCGGGAGAGAGACTTTTGGAGGGGACAGTATGCTAGCCTCTTGCCGATCGATCGGGGGCCCTTGCATTTGGGGGAACGGTGCTCTTTGTGAGCTGTATGCCTGGGGACCCTTGAGGTGGTATTACTGTGGATTCGGGTCCTGGTCCCCCAGACTCTGGGGACCCTGGATTTGCCATATTGGAATAGTGGCTGATTCATAATGCTGGGACAGATACTGTTAGGAGATGCTGATGTAAATTCCAACACCTGTCTGTCTATTGTCTGCTAAAATGTGTATTGTAAATAAGTCTACTATGGGATCTAAGAGTCATTAGATCCCCATTGTTATTTGTGTTAATTAACTCTGCTATTGTGTGAAGAAGAGTCTATGTTGATTGTGATAATGTTGATTGGATTTTCTGAACTACAAGACGGCCAGTCTGACCTAACGGTCATGTCTGAGTCATCTAGGCTGTCTAAAGGGATTAGTTAATTAGCTCATGTTAATTAGGTTACAGCCGTATTGTTAGAGTAATATGAGCAGGAGGTCTGCACTTCCACTTTGAGTGTATAAAAGCCTGTATTTTGCAATAAAAGAGAATTCCTGGTTGAACTTACATACAGCCTGCCTGGTGTTTGTTCTGAGCTATCACAACTGGACTAGAACGGCACCGAGCTGTAGTTCTAGTCCCGGAGCATCGAATGACTGAACAATCAGATGTTGTGACATTGCAATCTGATTCAATAGCTGCAGAGGAGTGTCGGGAGAGTGAAACCGAGCGAGCAAGGGGCTCGTTACAAATGGCTTTTATGAAACGTTATTTTTTCATGTTTCATAGACATGAAAAATGTGGTAATAATATTTCCACATTTTTCATGTCTATGAAACATGAAAATAAATAATAGGTTTAATCAACAATTTTTTGTCTGCAGGGTCAAGCTGCAGAGCCAACAGGAGCAAACTTGGACTCCTCTTCTCCTCCACAAAAGAAGTCGGCAATGGCAGAGCTTTGGAGAGACCTTTGCCAGCAAAGACTCTTGCTGACATCAAAAAGGAGGTGGCATCCTACCTGGCAGCAAGCGGCATTACAGTGGATGGTGATCCGCTGACATGGTGGAAAAGCAATGAATGTAAATACCCTCATATTGCCACGATGGCAAGATGCTATCTCGCTGTGCCAGGCTCTTCAGTTCCTTCCGAGAGTGTTCTCAACAGCAGGGGACATAGTGACTGCAACGAGGTCCACACTCGCCCCAGACAATGTAGACATTCTTGTTTTTTTAAAAGAATTTGAAAATATAAGCTCTGAAATCTTTGCTTTCTTTCTTTTATTCTTCTTTGATGTGGACATACTAGGCTTTCACAACCCATTTTTAAAGGAAGGAGATATGCCTTATGTTGCACTTTAAGTTGTTTTTGGCTCATTGCCCATCGGTCCATGTTTAAAAAGGAAGGAGATGTGCCGTTTTTATGTTGCACTTGAAATTGTTTTTCATTATGTTAAAAAGAAGATATTATGCCTTGTGCACGTTAACTTAATTTTATATATTTTCAAGTAATTTAAAAGTGTTAATAAACAAAAACTTATGTTTGACTTGTCTTTTTTTTTTTTGTTGTTGATCCGAAAATGATCCGAACCGTGACTCCTGATCCAAGGAACGATCCGAACCGTGAGTTTTTTGATCCGTTGCACCCCTATCCAGCACAGTGTATTCTTGGAGGTTAGATCCCCCTCCCTGGATTTCAACCAGATTGCTCGTCAATTAATGAGTGCTGACGTTCTCGCCACTGATCTAAGGGTATCTGATGCCGCATCAGCCAGAAATGCGACAGACTTCGCAATAAGGGGGGGACGGACTACCTCCAGCACTCATGTGGAAGAAGTCAGGAAATAAGCCCATCCAGCCTTTGAATCCACACATCCAGATTCCTAGCAACACAAGTGGACGCTAGGGCTGGACCAAGAAAAAAAGGCTGAGGTATCCCAGGCTTTAAGTAGCAGAACGTCAGCCTTCCTGTCCATTTGATTCTTAAGCACTTCAGAACCCTCAAATGAGCGATCTGACTTTTTAGACACTTGTGACATAGGAGCATCTAATCTTGGACATTTGAAAAACACCTTCAAAACTGGACTGAAAAAGAAACCTTCCTGTAGACAGGTTCTTTCCACTCAGAAAGGATCATGTCAGAGAATGATGTACTGAAAAAGAGGAAACCACCTCTTTCATAGAGGCCAACAATTCCTTTAAAGAGGCAAAAGAATCAGAACCTGCCACAAAAAAATAAATAAAAAAACCCAAAACACAACACCACACAAACACTTTCACTTAAAAAGTTTTTACAGCTATCAGAAAGCCTAGACCTACAGTTTCCACACTTTTTTTTAGGTTTGTCAGCCTAGGGAACAAGCAGAGAGGAAAAAAGCATTTAAAAAAAAAAAAAAAAAAAAAAAAAAAAAACCACCCCACACACACCACACATTTCACTGAATGTGCCAAATATCCCCTGCTCTGTCAGCTCTCGTATTGTAATCAGGAGACACACATACCGTGGGAGCAGCATTGGAATTGGATGCTGGATCAGTCTGAGAAGGGTGATCCACCTCCCAGGATGTCCTCAGCGTCCATGAGGAAAAACTCCTAGCAGACAGGGAAGGATGCTGTAACAAAAGGAGCACCGATCCCACGTGCCACGCTGCTAAGGCCAAGTGCTTGCCTGTGTGTACCAGCAGAGCTCCCTGTGCCTCTAGCTGTTCCCCAAGACAGCCCGTTCTTGCATGGCTAGCTCAGAATAAAAAAATTTTTTTAAAATTCCAGCATCCGGAAATGTGTCCCGCCACTTTCGGTTTCATCTTGCCACGTCACCAGAAGTGCGTCATCCGACGCCATTTTGGTGCACTCGGCAAGGTGAACGGACATCAGGACGCTAACTCCCGCCCATCCTCTTCACCCAAGTCCACCCTAGGCAGGACGTACTGCAGACTTGAGGGTGCTGGGGGAGTGGGAGTCGCAGGTTTAAGAGATAGATACATACATACATACAACCACACCAAAAACTACTGAGTGTCAGAGGCAAGGGAGGGGACTTTTTAAATTGCGTCTGATTTGTGTTTCCTGTAGAAGGCGGAGCAAATCTCCTCAAGTAGCTGTCCCAGAAGATGAAGGGGGAAAAGAAAAGTGAATCCCCTCCACTGTCACCTCCTGATAGCACAGGAACAGGGAAAAACCAGTGGGAGTAATGTCAGGCAACATCCCAACTTCACCTTTGCCATCAAGCTTCAACCTGAATGATTTCCAATCTGACAAAACTCACCTTGAAGACCTGGCTGACTACAAGGCCCTAAGCCCTATGTGAATGCATGTTCTGCAGAGCAGACACCACAAAAACCCCTAAGGCATCAAAAAAAAAAAAAAAAAAAAAGGCCCAGGCCTGGTGTGTGGTCACAGAATGGAAGGAAGCCCAGGTTAGCCAGGGCTGCACAATTTTCCATCCAGCATTCTCAATCTTTCAATTGAAGGATGTTTGGCGGGAGGGGGGGGGGGGGAACCAACAGCAAAGTGAATTTCGGTTAAATCATCAAAAACCGGCCAAAAATCGTACAGTGTATGGCCAGCTCAAGACGAGGACTACAGTAAAGTAACGCCAATAACTCTTAGAAAAAAAAAAAAATGAGTATAAAAATATCTCATAGGGGTAAAATACTACCTCAACCCACTCCTTAGAGTTGGAGACATACTGCCCAGGATAATTTCTGCAGTGTAAGCAGAAAACCCAATCTCTGCAATCAGCCTATGCAGCTGCTATAATTTTTGCTGAGCAGTTTGATATATCGTTTCAGCATATCATACTGTTTAACTTTATTGGCGGTCTACAAAGTTACACTCCAGTCAAGTCTCTGCAATGCTATGTGGTGACCTGCAGTGCCATCCAATGTGTTGCAGGGAAAAAAAAAAAAAAAACCCACCACAGTGGTTTAGATTTTTAAGGGTTAAAATAGGCGGATTCGTTTTCAGAGGGACTACTGCATGTCTTAATGAGCCCCACAGAAAGTAAAAACCAGCTTGCAAGAAAGTAAGACTGGTCTGGAAGTACTGCAAGTCAAACACCTGTTAAAAAAAAAAAAAAAAAAAAAAAAAAAAATCACCTGCATAGAAGTAAATGGGAAATATTTAAGGGAATTACAGTAGTTGGGTTGAATAAAAGAAATTATTGGAGAAAAAATACCAAGTAAATTTTTATGCTTAAAGTGGTAAAGGAAATAAAAACAGGATAAGGCTGAAGAGAAAACCCCCATCTTTTCTGCCAATAAATGATACCATTATCTCCATCCTCCAGCATAAACCCTGTACACAACACCCACAAACAGGTGGGCGCAGCCATCTCAAAATGAACCGTCCTGGATGGAGGTTCACTTGGGATTTTATTTAATCTTCTATTATTGTTTATTCTAGTGTTCCACAACCATTTTTCAGTCACAGCACCTCTTGAGTTTACAAAATCTTGGGAAACACTGGTCTAAAATGGGGTCCCCGTCACAACAGAGTTCACCAAAGCCCCTCATCAAATCCCTCCCCTTTTCACATCAGATTCCTCATCCCCCTTATATATTTTTCCCAGCACCCTGGTTGAGAAATGCTGGTGTATGACAATAACACCGGTCACCAGAATATGTAGAGTGGGAGATGCTACCCACCAGGGACAGAGACAGCAATAAATATTGACATGGTTCCAATTCTTCCCTGCTCCATAAAACAAAAACAAACCTGTACACTTTACATTTTTTTCCTTGACTTGCACTCCTTATATAAAAGGAAACAAAGCAACTAACCCACACAGAGTTCATGACAATACATGAAAAGCTTTAGAACAATTTTTTATCCAAACAGCTAAGGAACTAAAAGTTAAAGCATGCCCGGTCACAGTATTGGTTGGTAAAGCTTGCTTAGACAAGTAGTTCCCGAGCAGCTGAAAGGCTTCAGAATGACCAACCCCGAGTTGTACTATCCCTGTCAGGATAAATATACACAATAAAAAGTTTCTTTAGAGATGTCACAAAGTGGAATGTGGACTCCACTCCACCCACAATTATCATTTTATTGCAAACACATTTCATCAGCCATGCTTATCCAGTTTTGTTTGGACTGCCCACTGTCTATTGCTGTAGATTACATCAAGAAAACAAAACTTCAAATACAAGAATATGTTGCTAGGTAGCCAAAAATCAATACGCATTGTCAACAATCTGGTGCAGCCATTCAGTGACAGCTGCCAAACCTATAGGGCCAACAATCCATTCATACACGGAAAAGCTGATCTCCAACATCAAAAAACAACAGCAAGTGGCCTCATGGTGATGGTCAGTTCATTCATGTGTAGCATTATGCAAGCTGGGAAGAATCAATTCAAAAAGTAACACTGTGCTATAGGCATTTTATGAAGTCATCAGCTTTGCAAAGCTCACAGAGTGCAAGCGCAATGAGGAATTATGAGACATGGCAAACGTTTTACAACTCGTTAGATGACATTCTAAAAAGGCAAATGTAAAAATGGCATCTCTGGAATCAGAAACACTTTGTAATTAACATTAATCCAGCAATTATCATACATCTGGCATGACCAGATCTTCGGACGCACAGCTCATCTCTGACATGGAATTACTTTACATGTATGCAAAGATATGTCTGAGAGCTCACATGAGCACTGACTGGGGTTATTGTGTGGTTTTAATTAACTCATTTGTAACCCATTGTTCAACTCTTTCATGGCCAGACCAAGTTAATGTGTTTCTCATTATTCAATTTGTCATCGGGCATAACTAGGAGCACACAGTTGTACATTCCTAGTTCTCCGCTAAATGTTTACTGAAAGTTTATTCAAAGCTTCACTTCTCATGTGCTGGTGGCTGCTGTGTTGGATTAAAAGACCAGGTCCTCTGCCACCGTGATCTTCCAGCACTGTGGGGGTTAATGTGAGCTGCTGCACCTAAGGGACAAAAAGTGCCAACTATGCCTGCCCCAGTCTCCATTCAGAGAAGCTGTACTATTAGTTCCCACAATGAAAAGAGTTCTATGAATGGATAACAAGACTGCCACTTCCAATCATGGAATGTTTTTCATTGTGGGAACAATGAAGACACCCCACAACACACCCCTACCTCTTTCAGTTTGTGCCTTTTTTTTTTTGCGCTGTTGGCCTCACCCCACTCCCAGCCTGCATTCAAGGTAGGACAAAGATGATGTTTTGCTTTCCACCTGCACCTTCCTTGGATACTGATGTTACAAATCCCAGGAGGAACACTTTTCAGGCTGGGTTCACAGCATCCAATTTGCATGACAGGCTCTCAACGGAGCCAGTTCACACATCTCTGGGGCAGCCGCGGAGCGCACATCAGAAGGGTCCTGTGCACCTATGGCTCAATTTTAGGTCCAAAATGAGACAAAAATTCGGACCTGAAACAGTGACACACCAGACCCCCTGCTGTGCCCCGCAGTGTGAACACAGCCTCATTCTCCATTCATGTAAAAAGATGCAGGGCCGTATCTCACATGTGCGGACAGATATGGCGCCACATCCATCTACATATTTTTCTACAAATGGAGGAAATGAATGCCTCGTCATATGAGAGGTCTGTACCCCAGAAGGCGTCACTTTGACAGTTATTTCCAAAATTAGTGTTGCGCTAGCACATAAAGAAGTATCCTTAAGTGAAAGTCAAAAAGATTCCAATTTAAATAGTCTACTGTGAATATAAAATCTTCAAACCAAAAAGGGTACCAGACACCTATAATAAAACATGTTACCAAATATTTAGACCCCAAAACTCAAGAGGTCTAATAGCGCTTTAGGATGACAAATACCACCCAGATCGATGGATGGCTCCAGCTCTCACAGATGGATATGCCACAAGCCTATCACACTTCCAAGGGATATGCCCCACAGCCACTGGATCATCTCACATGATATTAAACACAAAAGCAAGGAAACCCCATAGTGAAGTACAGTTAAAAGAGATTTATTAAAAGAACTTGATGGGTACGCAGAAGCAATGCAAATGTTAAGAGCATAACACACACCTGCCGGCTTCTCGGATGGTCTCTGCCTTTTCGGCAATTATAGAATATCATGTAAACAGGCACGGCGGTAGATCTGCCTGCGATATGTGCGATATCTGGTGCTGCGTCACTGGGGAGCCTGCTGCAAGAACCAGAAGAGACCACCAGCTCCCCATTAGATTAAAAAAAAAAAAAAAAAAAAAAAAAAAAAAAAGACAGCGGCATGTGATTGGATCTGGAGTATGAAAGCGTAATTGGATTGAGATCTAAAGAACTTGGAGGCCAGGTCAATACCTCAAACTCGTTGTATTCCTCAAACCAGGCCACCTTCCTCCATTGCACCATGGTCCAGTTCTGATGTTCATATATCCATTGTAAGTTCTTTTGGCTGTGGAAACGATGCATCCCCATACTAATTGAACTGCGAAGCACTGTGTTCTGATGCCTTTCTATGGGAACCAGGTATTAACTTTTTCAGCAATTTGAGATAAAGCAGCTCTTCTATTGGATCCGACTACACAGGCCAGCCTTCACTCCCAACATACATCATTAAGCCATGGCCATCCATGACCCTGTTTCACCAGTTTTCATTTGTTGAAATTAGGGCTGCAACTAACAATTATTTTCATAATCGATTAGTTGGCAGATTATTGTTTTGATGAATCAGTTAATAACCTTAAAAAAAAAAAAAAAAAAAAAAAAAAAAAAGGGTGTGGTGTACAATTTAGTTAATATGTAAAGTTTTAAAAAGAAGGCAATTTATTCTAAACTATCTCTATGCAGTGGTAAATATAAATAACCAACTATATGGTTAGGGAGCAAAATATCTAATCTACTCTGAGAATAAAAGACAGAAGAGATATACTATTAAAATCTGGTAAATATCATCAGACTCAGATCAAATAAAAAAAAATAAAAAAAAAAAAGTAAATTTTAAGAACATTCGTTCTATTTTCTAATCGTTAGTGGGGTCAAATCAACGTTCACTTTCAACCACGGTGATGGGAAAATTTGGAAGTAGAAAACTTGTTGGTCAAAGGAATTTTCAGTGTATGTGGTTTTCTTTCAGAAATTACAATTATTTTAAAAAACAGAATGTTAAAAACAAGTGAAAATTTCAAACATTCTTTAATTCAGCGAATGTACAAAGATTTTTCGTCTGAATATTCTCGTCTGAAAATTGATCCATGTGGCCAGCATAAGGCTCGGTACACGCCTATGCAGTTTGCTTTTGATCTGTTTCTGCAGTACTTTTTGCTGTGCGTTTAGATTTTTGCGCATGTGATTTTGCTGCGATTTGCGTTTTTTGCATTTTTTTTGGCCAATTTGTTGTTGGGCAGATTAAAAAACACAAATTGCTGCAAAAATGCATTACATGCTTTTCTGCAGCTTCTCCATTGAAGTATATTGAACCAAAAAAGCACCGTTTTGCGTTAAAAAAAAAAAGTCCCTGATCCTTTCCAAATATGCAGCGGCTGAAAAAAGCATAGATGTGAACCTATCCCATAGGAAACCATGTAAATGAACTGTAGTGCGTTTCTGCAAAAAGCACCCAAAAAAAAAAAAAAAAAAAAAAAAAAAACACACATAGATGTGAACCATGTCTAAGATGTTTAGTAACATAATGGGGTTAAACTAAAATTAGCCCTTTATAGTACAAAAAAAAAAGCAGCAGATAATCACTACTGTAAGGGGTTCATCTCTTTACTGTAGAACTGTGAAAGTAATATTTACAGTAGGGATTTGCTCTTTTTGTACTATAAAGGGCTCATTTTATTTTTAACCCTATTATGTTACTGGACGATTAAAAGATGAAAATAGTAGTCGATTAATTTCATAATTGATTCGTTGTTTCAGCCTTTTTCAACTAGGGAGTCTTCAGGTTTTTTTATGGGTGCCTTGGCAAAATGCCTAAAAACTGGTCAAAAAAAAATTGTGTACAAGACAGCAGAAAGATGAAGCCTGCTTTTTATTTATACCAAGCCACGGGTTTTCATTGTGCACCATTAGAACTTTCGACCCGCTGGTTTCCTAACAACCAATGATGTAATTTGTTGA
Organism: Aquarana catesbeiana; assembly: GCF_042186555.1. Taxonomy (NCBI): domain Eukaryota; kingdom Metazoa; phylum Chordata; class Amphibia; order Anura; family Ranidae; genus Aquarana; species Aquarana catesbeiana. The sequence continues at coordinate 97,637,463 of NC_133330.1, forward strand.
TAAGGAGGACGTTGTGTGCCTCTACAGCAGTGGTTCTCAACCTGGGGGTCGGGACCCCCTTGGGAGTCAAATGATGATTTGCCAGGGGTCACTGAATCCTGGGCTGTTCTGAAGCCCGCATCGCTCTCCCAGCCTTTTTGCGGCCGCCCAGCAGGGCTGTCCCTGGAGCCTGTGGCTGCCCACTCAGCCTCTTTGCAGCCACCCATTCAGTTTACGCATGGCTGGGAGGCAGAGACTAGAGGTCAGGTGAGGAATGTGAAGTGGAAGGAGCTGGAGTAGACCCCATCTCCTGATTTCGGCATAGGTGTCACTGCTACGAGACACCAAGGAGCTGGAGACACAGTGAGTAACACTACCTGTGATTATAGTTGCCATTAAAAGTCCCCACTACAGTTCTCAGATCAGCAGATGACCTTGATCAAGTGCACCCAAGTTGGCTAATCAGAACTCCCACTAGCACTGCCACTTATCCCAATTACCTGCCAACACTGCCACTGATCCCATTGCCCCCACCAAGGAGTAAGTGAAGGAATAAAAACAGAGAATAAATGGAAGGGAAAGGAGGGGGGGGACAGAGAAAGAACAAGAGAAAGAACAAGAGAAAGAACAAGAGAAAGAACAAGAGAAAGAACAAGAGAAAGAACAAGAGAAAGAACAAGAGAAAGAACAAGAGAAAGAACAAGAGAAAGAACAAGAGAAAGAACAAGAGAAAGAACAAGAGAAAGAACAAGAGAAAGAACAAGAGAAAGAACAAGAGAAAGAACGCTAGATAGAGGGATGAGGAAAAAAAAAAAAATAGGATAGAGAGAGATAAAAAGGAAAGAAAGGAGAAGAGAAAGAGTGGTACATCCTAAAATGTACCATAAGGGGTTTTAATACTGTACGAGTGGAAGGGACTCGGAATGCTAAATGTTAGTGGGTTAGGGGTGCAAATAACTTGCCTTGGGTGCTGACAACCCACGCTATGAAAATAATTTTACTGTTAGGGGTCCCCACAACTTGGGAAACTTTATCAGGGGGTCACTGCAATAGAAAGGTTGAGAACCACTGATCTACAGCATCCTTGTTTGTCCCACTCCATCAGCACTGATGTCACATTAGCGGAGCGAGGGAGAGGAGAAACATTGGAATACTAGTCTTTACCAGTGTGTAAAGGTGTGATTGCTTTAGAAGAATAAATCACCTCTAAGGCCTCATTCACACGAGGCGGATCCGCTGCCACAGAGTCCGCCGGCTCAGCAGGAGATCTCTCAGTTGATCTCCGCTGATCCGGCAGATGACAGGTCCCTCTCTGCTCACTAAGCGGGGAGGGGCTTGTCGAGCGCCGCTGGTTACTATGGAGAGATCAGACGAAAATCGTCAGATATCACCCGATCCGATAGGGACGGATGTGAGCATAGGGCCAGCTGTCTGATTTTGTCAGATCGGATGTCAGTGGACAAGTCTCCGCTGACATCCGTCGCTCCATAGCCTTACATGGAGCGCCCGTTGAGGTCCGCCGACAAAACCGACAGGCGGACCTGAACGGTCAGTTCGTGTGAAAGGAGCCTAAATGTCGGGGTCTCCTACGTGTGAATGTTGCTACAATTTTGCAAAAATATTCATTTAGTTTTATACATTTTAGAATGGAGTGCCTTGAGACTGGCCATAACTTTAAAGGATGCCTTGAGTGAAAAAAGGTTGAGAAAGACTGGTCTAGCCATTACAATCTGGCCCTTGTCAGAGGCGCTCAAGTCCTTAAGCTTGCCCATATTTTCTGGCTTCAACACCAACTTCAGGGACAACATGTTCACTTGATTCCCAATATATTCCACTCACTTCCACGAGATAATCATATAAACATTGATCAGAACATTAAAAGGGCAGGGGGGAGGGGCATTGTTAAAGGGGAACTCCACCCAATGACAGGTATCATTTTCATGGCACCAATGCAGCCAGGAAGGGGTTAGGAGGCTGAGCAGAGCTCTATGGCCGGGAACACACACAAGCCAGAGGTGTCCACTCAGCCCAGGCCTCCCCGCCCTCTCCGAGTGACACGTCCACTTGTCCCTTCACCGGGGGGCCCAGCTGTCACCGTTTCCTCCTTCCCTGTACTTACTTTACTGGTGAGGTCCACCTCCGCCTCGCCGTTCCTCAGCGGCTCTCCGTCCACACTGCAGTCCGAGTCCTCGTCGTCAGGCTCCGGGGAAAACATTGACGCTGGCACCGGGGACTCGCACAGGTTCACCTCCGGCTGCGACGCTGAAGAAGCCGCCATCTTGGAAATACTGACTACCGTCCCGCAGTCTATTACCATAGTCTAGAAGACGGTCCGCCCCTTCAGCCCCATTCCCTGTTCTGATTGGTGGTTGTTGTATGAGCTCAGCATCAGCGAGCTCCTGGTGACACGCCCACCTCAGCGGTAGCTGCTGAATATTATGTAGAGTCCTCCCTGTGACAGGGACAGTAAATAAGGATTCACGCGGCTCATGAATAATATACACGGAGTCAGCTGGGCGAAAGCGGGTAACTGGAGCCATGAGGGTGGGGGGGGGGGCAACCCAGTCTGCTCAGCTACATTATTCATTAAAGTAGAACTATAGGTAAAACTTTTTTTTTCCATTTTGGATGGAGCATAGGAGGGTTATACACCCTGTCAGGTTTTATTTTCTGCCATCTGTGTCCCATTGTGGAGATTTCCCTTCACTTCCTGTCTCAAAGCCAAACAGGAAGTGAGAGGAAATCCCTGCAAATTAAAGGAATTCCTTGGCCCCCCCCCCCCCCCCCGGGTCACCAGAAATAGTGTCCCCATTGGAAGATTTCCCCTCTATTAGGGTACTTTCACACTGGGGCGGGGGTGCATTGGCGGTAAAGCACATCTAGATTTAGTAGCGATTTACCGTCCTTTTAGTGACGCGCTTTGGCGGCTGGCGGGGCGCTTTTAACTCCCGCTAGCAGCCAAAGGGTTAAAAGTGCCACTTACAGCCACTTTGGCAGAGCTGCCCATTCATTCCAATGGGCAGCGTGTTTTGGGAGCAGCCCCAAAGATGCTGTTTGCAGGACTTTTTTTCCCGTCCTGCAAGTGCACCGCCCCAGTGTGAAAGTACTCAGGCTTTCACACTGGGGAGGCTTGAGAGGCACTTTGCAAACGCTATTTTTAGCGCTAAAATGCCGAAAAAGCGCCTCGGTGTGAAAGTAGCTTTACTTTTCTGGGGACAACCCAAAATTTGGGATTTTCTTTTACTTTCACTTTTAATGATAATGGCAAACAGGACAGATAGAGAAGGTGAATCTCCCTAATGAGGGCACAGACAGCAATAAAAACTGACAGGGGTTCTAATCCCTCTCCACTCTATCCAAAACTAAAAAAAAAAGTATTGCGTTTAGTTATACTTTAACGCTTGGAGGGTGGCAAGTCTGCTCTTCTGCATTAATATTATTTAGTAGGGCCAAAGACAAAACTATTTTCATTTTTGATTGAGTGAGGGAGGGTTATAACTCGTCAGTTTTTTTTAATACATAAGAAAAATGCATTGTACATACAAATAAACAAAAACAAATTGAGAAGAAAAAACATTTAGGCTGGGTTCACACTGGTGCTATCACAAACATTGCAGTGCACATCTCCTGCGATGTCTGTGTGATGCGAATTCAGCCATATATGGCTGAAATCGCATTCGCACCAAAATGGTGCAGGACCCTTTTTCTGGTCCTCACTGGAATCAGATCACATAAGTGCTCACACCCATGCGATCCGATTCCTGTACCATTTTACAGTTCGCACTGCCACCTGAGAACATATTTGGGGGTGTCATTAACTTTACGCAGCAGTTCGCAGAGGTCAGTGTGGACCAGTGTGTGATTCAGGTGTGATGCGGGAACCCGCACAGGAATTGAAGGGTTTCCCACATCTCACCAGTGTGAACCGAGCCTCAGGCTCCATTCACACTTCTACGATTCCAAAGTTGCGCCAACTTTGGAGTGCAACTTTGGATGGGTGCCACGTGGATACAACCTTGACTTTGTTCAGTGATAATGGACAACTGTTGCGTTGTATAACATTCAGGTTTGACTTTCATGCAACTTTTAAGAGTTTAACATTGAAGTCTATGGCCCTCAAGTTGAATGAAAGTCGGACCAAAGTAGTGCATGAACTACTTTGAAGTTTCTGCAACTTTAAGTCGCACATATATGAATGGTTATCATTGGAAAACTTGGGGAAGGACTTGTCATGCGTCTTTGATGCCCAAAGTTGCATGACAAATCACACAAGTGTGAATGGAGCCTAAGTCTACAAAACAGTCCCAAAGTGATATTTTAAACTATGAACTGCAAGTCATGAGAAGCCTTCACCAGTCTCATTGCTCCCACCACATGGACATCCTTACCAGAGCTTGAGACCACATAAAAAGGAGGTCCAATATCGCTTAATTGTCTCCAGGAAAAAGAAGCCTCACAATCTGGCAACCTTCTTACTACGTTCTATGGGACGATACACGTAAGGGTGGAGCCAAGTGGTGACATCATCATACCAACATGGGCAGACAGCGGTTGCTTTTCTGCGAGTATCTAGCTCTGTTCTATTCTGTGAGTATATGAATGTGTTTCTAGTAAAACGATGCTTGAAAATATTACACTATGAGGTCTCCCCTTTCTTCTCTATGTGCAATACACTGCCTGGGGTGGATGTGACAAATTGGTGGATTCTGGTCTTTTATTCCAGTGTGAAGGATTCTAAGGCTTCTTCTTCCTGGAGATATTTAAAGCTATATTAGATATTTGACATTTATTTGGTGAATGATTCAGGGTACTATGTACCCCATGCTTTTTCATTTGGGGGGGGCAGGATCTAGGGGCTCCCTTTTTAAAGGCTTCCAGATTCCAGTGTCAACCCCCGCACCCCCACAACCACCAGGCCAGGGTTGTGGGGCAGAGGCCTTTATCCTCATCAACATGAGGACAAGGTGCTTTGCCAGGGGGGCCCCCTCATGTTGAGGGCATGTGGCCTGGTATGGTTCAGGAGGAGGGGGCCATAAGCTCGCCCACCCCCCCCTTTCCTGCGGTAGTCGGCTGCTTAACAACCAATGACTCATCCCTTTTTTTGACAGCAGGGGTTAGTCAATGGTTGTTAGGGTGCCGGCTCCTAACAACCAATGCAAAAAATGTAAACCAAAAAATGTGTGAGAAGTGGGGTTTTAAAGGTACCCCTGATATAGGAAAGAACACTATCAACTAAAAATATACCAAATATTTATTAATACAGTTTTACAAAAATGTGCGGTAAAATGTGAGAACAGTTATACATTCACAGTCAAAGGTATACATCCTCAACCTAATATTGACAATGAAGGAACTGTGGTCACAAAGGGTTCATAACATAACCACGTCCACAAAATTTCAACATGTTTCGCCTGGAAGGCTTCATCAGGAGAATGGATGAGGCTTTTCAATTATTCAACAACAATAATCACGATAAAAACAACCTTGGATGTTCAAAAAAGAAAAAGAGGAAGTAAGTACACAAAGAAAATACATGAAACATTCACATTTATACAACTTGAAAGCTCTTTAGCTTGTGCAACCATAACTCCACCAAAGCCCCCCTCCAAAAACATAAACAAAACAAACCCCCCACCCCACTCCCCCCCCACCACCACCAACCCCCATCGCACAGGCTCGCACCCACCCCCCTCTCAATACTCCCACCCAACACAACCCCCGTGTCAACTCCATACCTCTTTATAGAGTTCTGGGGAAGTCGCAGGATACGAGGCGTCAACTGAGAGAGGAGGGGAGGAGGGGTACCCCCAGAGTTGGCTCCCCCCTGTGGTCCAGATGGATGCCTGATCACCCGTAGGGAGGGATGTATATTCTTATGGATGAAGACCATCATAGGCAAAAAAGATGATTACAGTATCTGTAACATATATCATAGATAGTGAGATTTCACACATATTGCGGGTGAGGAGAGAAGTAGTCCACAAGAAAAACTAAACAGTGGACACTACTCACCAACCCCCCGAAGAGTAGAAGAGTATTTGTATTGGGAGCTCATGAGGACTGATGGCACAATATCAATTGTAAAAGAGCACCTGTGCAAGAGAAGACAGAGCTGCTCCACAATTTCTGAAAAGGTATATAAAAAAATATACATGTAGCTATATTAAACTTAGATGCAACAAAGAACATATGTACACTGCGATTTTAAATCTTCAAGAGCACCTGCTCACCTTGAAAAAGTATCACGTCGTTATATAAAGAGCTACGTCACGTTTCTATTGGTGCTACTGAAGGGGCACCCTAAGGTGATATGCCACAAAGGGTAATCACTTCCTATATTTGGAAAAAAAAAAAAGGGTTGTTTAAAGGGAGATAGAGCACCCAAAGTGGTGCTTGGTTTATAATTGAGCATATCACAGAGTGCTGGACTGACTAACGGTCAATGTTTGGTTTTACCTGGACGCCGCCACCCTCCTCTTTCAGTTGACGCCTCGTATCCTGCGACTTCCCCAGAACTCTATATAGAGGTATGGAGTTGAAGCGGGGGTTGTGTTGGGTGGGAGTATTGGGAGGGGGGGTGGGTGCGAGCCTGTGCGATGGGGGTTGGTGGTGGGGGGGTGTTTTGTTTCTGTTTTTGGAGGGGGGCTTTGGTGGAGTTATGGTTGCACAAGCTAAAGAACTTTCAAGTTGTATAAATGTGAATGTTTCATGTATTTTCTTTGTGTACTTACTTCCTCTTTTTCTTTTTTGAACATCCAAGGTTGTTTTTATCGTGATTATTGTTGTTGAATAATTGAAAAGCCTCGTCCAGTTTCCTGATGAAGCCTTCTGGACGAAACATGTTGAAATTTTGTGGACGTGGTTATGTTCTGAACCCTTTTTGACCACAGTTCCTTCATTGTCAATATTAGGTTGAGGATGTATACCTTTGACTGTGAATGTATAACTGTTCTCACATTTTACTGCACTTTTTTGTAAAACTGTATTAATAAATATTTGGTATATTTTTAGTTGATAGTGTTCTTTCCTATATCAGGGGTACCTTTAAAATCCCACTTCTCACACATTTTTTGGTTTACTACTTTAGGGATGATGGTACATACATAAAAATGTTTGGAAATACTGATCTCTACCCACTTAGCTTACAATGCAAAAAATGGATGCAAAAACAGGCTGTTTGTCCATTAACATTTATTTAGGTCCCCTTCCTGAACAGACACGGATGTAAACAGATGATTATCTGTTTATCTGTTTTTCATCTACCAACAGATGAATGAAAAACAGACAGACAGAATGCCTGTGTGAAAGGACCCTAAGCCTAGGTTCACATTGATGCGATTTGACATGTCAAACCACATGCCAAATCGACTGCAATTGCCGACAATGGCACCGTCCAAATCGGTGCAATGCCGCATTTGCGACGCCTCAACGATTCCCAAAGGTAGTTTCTGTACTACTTTTGGCAACTTTGGGGGTGCGATTTGTATAGACATCTGTGCAGGAACCTGCACAGATGTCTCTGAAATTGCCCCCGAAGTCAGACTGACATGCGGGAATGAAATCGTGCGAGTTCAGATGAACTCGCACGATTTCCATCCCTCTGTTAGTGTGAACCAGGGCTAAATGATAAAAGATCTGCTCTAAGCTTTAAAATTCAATCTAGAAGCTGATTAGGTTCAATGCACAGCTGCTCCAGATTCAGCTTTAGTAAAATACCCCCAGTGTGTTTAAGTCATTTGCCTAAGAAAGGGGAACTTAACCCTTAAAGAGTATGTAAACCCAGCATTTCATATTCCTGATATGTGCCTGTTGTACCATGTACTTCTATGAAAAAGTATCCTGTTCTCTTTGTATTGCTTCCTTTGTGTGAAATCCCTGGTGTTCCTGCCAGTCACTTTGCTTTCCTATTAAAAACTGACTACAATTTTGAGAATTGTATTTTTGTGCATGAGAGCACAGCGTGGTCAGTTCTCTAGCTGTGTTCTCCTCCAATGATCAGACTTCTGCACAGGCATTCACTAGGAAGTTCAGTGTGCTGCTGTTTCTCTTCTCCCAGTTCTCTGTTCTCAGCTGCATAAGGAGCTTAGATGGTATGTGAACACTTATAGAAATGATAAAACAGAAAAAAAGGGTATTTATAATGTTTATATATATATATATATATATATATATATATATATCTATATATCTATAGATATATATATCTATATAAATATAGATATATATATATATAGATCTATATATAGATCTATATATATATAGATCTATATATAGATCTATATATATATATAGATATATATATATCTATATATATATAGATAGCTAGATAGATAGATATTTTATTTACTGAAGAAGTGACACTTTGCTACAATGTAAAGTAGTGAGCATACAGCTTGTATAACAGTGTAAATTTGCTGTCCCCTCAAAATAACTCAACACACAGCCATTAATGTCTAAACCGCTGGCAACAAAAGTGAAAATGTCCAAATTGGGCCCAAAGTGTCAATAGTTTGTGTGGCCACCATTATTTTTCAGCAGTGCCTTAACCCTCTTGGGAATGGAGCTCACCAGAGCTTCACAGGTTGCCACTGGAATTCTACAAACAAAAAATAAACTCAGCGCGCATTTGAGAAAAGACCCTGGAGGTGTACACAGATAAAATAAATGTGTGTTACCCTGAAAAATCTCATAAGGCAACATGTGGTTTAAAAAGTCTCTTAATAAGAGAGACAAAGTCCATAGCAACAGTCTCTAAGATAAAGAGGGAGAGGAATTCATGTACCAGCACTAAGGGCAGCCAGTGTAAAGAGCTAGAAGCAGTCACTGCAATGCAACAAAGGAAAAGAAACACAGCGCTTATAAGTAATGGTAAACCATTTAATGAAAGGTCAAAAGTGAAACTACTCACAAAGGGAGCATAAACACAAGCATGATAGTAATCCTGCGGCAAAATCCAGGGGTGGCTTTCTCCTAAATGTCCATGTCTCTGGGAGATCAGAGATTACGTCACTTCCGGGTGCAGGGTGAGAGGAGGCGGCTTTACGTTCGGCGCATGCTTGTTCTTTCCTCTGGATGGCCTGAGGAATGTAACAAGCATGCTCCGAACAAGAAGATGGCCTGAGGAAGGAGCAAGCATGCTCTGAACGCGAAGACGTCTCCTCTCACCTTGCACCCAGAAGTGACATCATCTCCGATCTCCCATAGGCTGCGAATGCTGGAATCCACCCGCACATGCTGTCAGCTGCACTTCAGAGAAATGGACGTTTAGGAGAAATCCACCCCTGGATTTTGCTGCAGGATTACTGTCAGGGACGTGCCGGTGCCCGTCGGGCGAACCTGCGTGCGCGCGTGCGCACGAGGGGCTTTTCCAGGGCAGTTCAGCTGAATTCCCCACCGGGGGGCGCCGGCGCGCGCCCGCACGCGCGCCCGTGCGCGCTAGCGCTGTTTGGCGCCAAGGACTCTTTAAAAGGTTGTCAGATGCTTCCATCAGGTGCTGTTCGTCTGCAGCTCTGCACCTGAGTTCCTGTATCCCGCCTGTTGTTGTTATTTGCTATTGACCGGCTACGTCTGACTATTCTCCTATCTCCAACCCGACCCGGCTTGCCTGACTCTGCCTATATCTTGTGACCTGTTGCCGAACCTCTGCCTGCCTGCCTGACCATTCTGTAGTCATCCCTCCTGCCATATACCTGCCTGATCTCCTGCCAAACGGACTGTCTGACTCTGCTTTGCCTGTGTCCTGTGACGCTGCTTCCAGCCTGCTCTTCCAGCTCCAGGTTCTGCTGCTGCCATATCATCTACCTGCCTGCTTACTAATCAGCTTCTACCTGCCTGCATCCGCAGCTCAGCCATTCCGGAGGGACGACTTCCCAGCTCCTGTGTCGGCCACCGCAAGGACCCGCACCGGGCACTCCTACCCACTGTGCTAAAGAGACCACTGTTCCCACTCCAGTGGCTCCTGAACCAGCGCTTAGGAGAGGTCTTCTTCTACCAGTCGGGCTCAACTACCAGGTACCTAACAGTACGAACAGCCATGACTGAGCCTGCAGGAGAGACCTCTCCCATTAAGGAGATCTGTACGCACTTAGCGGCACTCACCCAGGCCGTGAAGACCTTGCAAGAAAGCTACACCAGACTGGAGGGTCAAGTCCTGAACCTCAGTGGCCTTGGAGGTGTGGCCTCTGCCTCAGCAGCTGCCCCAACACAGGCTGTTTCTTCTCCCTCTGTGGTCATGCTTCCACCCGAACCAAGAGTCCCCATCCCAGAAAGGTTTTCTGGTGACCGAACCAAGTTCCGGGCCTTCCGCAGCGCATGTCAACTCTACTTTGCCCTACAGCCACGGACTTTTTCCTTAGAGGCTACCAAAGTGGGATTTGTTATATCACTCCTACAAGGAGAACCTCAGACCTGGGCCCACCGCCTGCTTGAAACTGACTCTGTACAGATCCAGTCCTTGCCCTCTTTCTTCGAAGCCATGGCCCAGTTGTATGAGGATCCTCAGCGGACTGCCACAGCCGAGTCAGCTCTGTTCGCGCTCCAGCAAGGCCACAGAACGGCCGAGGACTATGTCACGGACTTTCGACGCTGGAGCGCGGACACTCAATGGAACAATGCAGCATTACGCCATCAATTCTGCATGGGGTTATCCAAGAGTCTAAAGGATGAGCTTGCTCGGGTTGGGATGCCTGATACCCTTGAGGAACTTATTGCCCTAACAAGCCAGATTGACCGACGCCTTCGTGAACGTCGTTCTGAAAGTTCCTCCCAGCAAACACACCCAATGTGGATGACTGCAAGAGTTCCGGCTCCTGCCTCCCGATACCTACCTCCCGCCTGCACAAACCCAGCCACCCCAACACCTGATGCTCCTGAACCAATGCAGCTAGGACTAATATGTTCTACTCTGCCCCCAGAAGAACGGGCACGCAGACGCCAGCTAAACCTCTGCCTCTACTGTGGTGGAGCAGGCCACTATGTGAACAACTGCCCGGTCAAGACCCGTAAGTGTTTTTCTTCTACCCCGGCCAGTCTATCCCCTTTGACCGCCAATGCAACTCAACTTGCTCTCCCTCTCTCGTTACAGCTCCAGGGAAAAACGATTCAAGTCAACGCCATCATTGATTCTGGGGCATGTAGCTGCTTTATTGATTCTGCCTTTGCTACTCAACAAGATCTTCCCCTGAAAGACAAGACTCATAAACTCTCAGTTTTCCTGGCCGATGGGTCCCACATAAGGTCGGGACAAGTCTCTCAAGAAACCCTTCCTCTGTCTGCCACCTGTTTATCTCAGCATAAAGAAATCCTAACTCTGGACGTTATCTCCTCTCCATTATTCCCAATCATTTTGGGCATGCCCTGGCTCCAGGCCCATAACCCCCACGTTAATTGGACTACCGGTGAAGTCAAGTTTTTGTCACCCTATTGCCAAAGACATTGTTTACCTGAACCCTCCAAATCTGCTACCACCTTACTTTGCATGGACGTTGACCAAGATCTGCTTCAAACCATACCAGAGGCCTACCGGGAGTTTGCGGATGTATTCAGTAAGAAGGGAGCGGACTCCCTGCCACCCCATCGTCCTTATGATTGACCAATTGAGCTGCTCCCTGGGGCCGAGATTCCTTTCGGGTGAATCTTCCCGTTATCTGAAAAAGAGCAAGAAGCACTCAAGTTATACATTGATGAGAATCTCGAAAAGGGCTTTATTCGACCTTTTACCTCCCCAGCTGGTGCCGGAATATTTTTCGTCTCCAAGAAAGATCAGACTCTTCGTCCATGTGTGGACTATCGGGAGTTAAACAAAGTCACAGTTAAAAACCGCTACCCGTTGCCCCTGATACCTGAATTGTTTCAGAAGTTGAGGTCTGCCATCATCTTCACCAAGCTGGATTTAGGAGGAGCCTACAACCTGGTCCGCATCCAGGCCGGGGATGAATGGAAGACGGCTTTCCGGACCCGGTTTGGACATTACGAGTATTTAGTCATGCCCTTCGGCCTATGCAATGCCCCTGCCACATTCCAACATCTGGTCAACGACGTATTCAGAGACTTCCTGGACATCTTTGTAATCGTCTACTTGGATGACATTTTAATTTTTTCCAGTTCACTTAATCAACATCGGGAACATGTTCGCAGAGTCTTGGGCCGTCTTCGTTTGCACGGACTGTATACTAAAGCGGAGAAGTGTGAATTCGAACAAGAGGACGTTCAGTTTTTGGGGTTAGTGATCTCCCCAACTGGCATCAAAATGGACCCTCAGAAGGTGTCCACCGTGCTAGATTGACCAGCCCCTCTGGACAAGAAGGGTGTGCAGCACTTCATTGGATTCGCAAATTTCTATAGGAAATTCATTAAGGGATTTTCTGCCATCATTTCACCCATCACGCAGTTAACCAAGCAGAACTGTCGTTTTCACTGGAGTCCGGAGGCTCATGAGGCCTTTGAAGAATTGAAAAAACACTTCACTTCAGCTCCGATCCTCAGCCACCCTGATCCATCTGGAGGTTGATGCTTCCGGAGTGGCCGTGGGTGCAGTCATCTCTCAACGGCAGGGCAACAAGGACCTGATGCATCCCGTGGGATTCTTCTCTAGGAAACTCTCGCAGGCTGAGCGGAATTATGACGTGGGTTATCGGGAACTACTCGCTATCAAGACAGCATTGGAGGAGAGGAGGTATCTGTTAGATGGCGCAGTTCACCGGGTTCTAATATATACTGATCACAAAAATCTAGAATACTTAAGATCTGTTAAGAGACTGAAACCCCGACAAGCTCGATGGGTCTTATTCTTTATACGTTTCTGTTTCCACATCACTTACTGGCCAGGAACTAAGAACATAAAACCAGACGCACTATCGCGCATGTTCGATAGCCCTAAAGACCTTTCCGTACCTGACACCATTCTGCCGGCAAATAATTTTTTACTTCTTCAGACGGATCTCCTGTCTTTGATCAGAGAAGCATCGCCAGAACCTTCAAGTCTCCAGGGAATCACTTTAACACCTCGAGATGGATTATTGTGGAGAGGAAGTCAAATATTTGTACCGGAGAACGTCCGAGTCAAGATGCTGATTTTGCTTCACGACCATCCACTTGCAGGACATTTTGGGGTTCGTAAGACCCTTGAACTCGTGCAACGCACGTTCTAGTGGCCTAATCTGAAAGAATTCTGCAGGAAGTACGTCTGCTCTTGCCCTGTTTGCATCCAGAACAAAACCTCCAGGAACCGAGCCTGGGGACTGTTGAGGCCATTGCCCATACCAGATAGGCCCTGGAGGATAATAGCAATGGATTTTATAGTTGAGCTACCATGCTCTGAAGGATGTTCGGCGATCTTTGTGGTCGTCGATCGCCTGTCTAAGATGGCCCATTTCGTGCCCTTAAAGGGGACGCCTTCTGCTGTAGAGACGGCCCATGTCTTCATCAAGGAGATCGTCAGGCTGCACGGAGTCCCTGCAAATATAGTATCTGATAGGGGGGTGCAGTTTACTTCACGCTTCTGGAAGGCCCTGTGTGAGATCTTGAAGATTGAACTAGCCCTGTCCTCAGCATACCATCCCCAAACTAACGGGCAAACAGAAAGGACAAATCAGACGTTGGAGCAATACATTAGGTGTTTTACATCTTTTGTACAAGATGATTGGGTGTCCCTGCTGCCCCTAGCGGAATTCGCTTATAATAATGCCAGCCACTCTGCCACTGGTCAGTCTCCATTCTTTGCCAATTATGGATTTCATGTATCTTTTTTATCTGATTTTCTTCCAGAATCCTCAGTTCCAGCGGTCCAGGACACATTACAGTTTCTCAGTCACCATAATCAGATGTTACAGGAAGCGGTATCCAAGGCACAAGCAGACAGTAAAAGGATCTTTGATCAAAAGAGAAGAGGAGATCTAAACCTTCAGCTTGGTGATAAGGTATGGCTGTCTACCAATAACATTAAATTGACTTGTCCTTCCAAAAAGTTTGCTCCTAAGTTTATTTGGCCCTTCCCGGTGAAAAGGAAGATTAATGAAGTATCCTATGAACTGTGTTTACCTGACTCACTTAAAATCCACCCTGTATTCCATGTGTCGCTATTGAAGCCTGCTGTGACCGATCCCTTTCCTGATAGGGGCACCAGGGTCCCTGAACCTGTCTTGGTGGACGGAGATGAGGAATACGAGGTGGAGGCCATTCTCGATTGCAGAAAGAGACTGGGGCAAGTACAGTTCTTGATTAAATGGAAAGGGTATGGTTCAGAGAATAATTCATGGGAACCTGACAGCAATATTCACGCTAAACGTTTGATCCATGCCTATTTTTCGCTCATCCTGAAAAGAAGAGTTGTCTGGGCATCCGGAGGCTGCCCATTGGGAGGGGGCAATGTCAGGGACGTGCCGGTGCCCGTCGGGCGAACATGCGTGCGCGCGTGCGCACGAGGGGCTTTTCCAGGGCAGTTCAGCTGAATTCCCCACCGGGGGCGCGTGCGCGCGCCCGTGCGCGCTAGCGCTGTTTGGCGCCAAGGACTCTTTAAAAGGTTGGCAGATGCTTCCATCAGGTGCTGTTCATCTGCAGCTCTGCACCTGAGTTCCTGTATCCTGCCTGTTGTTATTTGCTATTGACCCAGCTACGTCTGACTATTCTCCTATCTCCAACCCGACCCGGCTTGCCTGACTCTGCCTATATCTTGTGACCTGTTGCCGAACCTCTGCCTGCCTGCCTGACCATTCTGTGATCATCCCTCCTGCCATATACCTGCCTGATCTCCTGCCAAACGGACTGTCTGACTCTGTTTTGCCTGTGTCCTGTGACGCTGCTTCCAGCCTGCTCTTCCAGCTCCAGGTTCTGCTGCGGCCATATCATCTACCTGCCTGCTTACTAATCAGCTTCTACCTGCCTGCATCCGCAGCTCAGCTATTCCGGAGGGACGTCTTCCCAGCTCCTGTGTCGGCCACCGCAAGGACCCGCACCAGGCACTCTTACCCACTGTGCTCAAGAGACCACTGTTCTCACTCCAGTGGCTCCTGAACCAGCGCTTAGGAGAGGTCTTCTTCTACCAGTCAGGTTCAACTACTAGGTACCTAACAATTACTATCATGCTTGTGTTTATGCTCCCTTTGTGAGTAGTTTCACTTTTGCCTTATCATTAAATGGTTTACCAATACTGCACTTAAAGGCACTGTGTTTCTTTTCCTTTGCCTCTGTAATCCTCTTCCATTCCTCCATGACGTCATCACAGAGCTGGCGGATGTTAGAGACCTTCATCTCCTCCACCGTCCATGGATGCCCCACAGATGCTCAATAGGGTTTAGGTCTGGAGACATGCTTGGCCAGTCCATCATCTTTACCCTCAGCTTCTTTAGCAAGGGATTGGTCATCTTGGAGGTGTGTTTGGGGTCATTATCATGTTGGAATACTGCCCTGCGGCCCAGTCTCCGAAGGGAGGGGATCATGCTCTGCTGCAGTATGTCACAGTACATGTTGGTATTCATGGTTCCCTCAATGAACTGTATCTGCCCAGTGCCGGCAGCACTCATGCGCCCCAAAACATGACACTCCCACCACCATGCTTGACTGTAGACAAGACACACTTGTCTTTCTACTCCTCACCTGGTTGCCGCCACACATGCTTGACACGATCTGAACCACGACAGCCATGCAGACCAATTTGATGCAGTGTGTGGCATATGGTCTGAGCACTGACAGGCTGACCCCCAACCCCTTCAACCTCTGCAGCAATGCTGGCAGCACTCATACGTCTATTTCCCAAAGACAACCTCTGGATATGACGCTGAGCACGTGCACTCAACATCTTTGGTCAACCAAGGTGAGGCCTGTTCTGAATGGAACCTATCCTGTTAAACCGCTGTTTGGTCTTGGCCACCATGCTGCAGCTCAGTTTTAGGGTCTTGGCAATCTTCTTATAGCCTAGGACATGTTTATGTAAATGTCAGAAACCATGAACCAGACCGAGACAGAAGTATAGTTAAATCACACTTCTTTATTAATAAAAATAAAAAGGTGAATAGAGTAAGCATAGTCAAGCATAGCCAGAGTCCAGTAACCGGATCGAGTGGTCAGCCAAGCCAGAGTTCAGTAACCAGATCGGGTAATCAGCCAGGCCAAAAGTCAAGGATCCAAATAGAGGAACAGCAAGCAGGATAAGGAGCCAGAAGGGATGTCAGCAAGCCAGTCTTTAAACAGGAACGCAGGAGATGGTTTCTTGTGATGTGACCAAGGCGAAGGCAGGAAGGAAGTGAGCTGGATGTCTGTAAGTAGGCGGGACTGACAAGCAGATCCACAACAGCTGGTTAACTGTGGAGAGAGAAGAGAGCTGGCAATTAGCTGACAGCTGAGCAGCCAGCTCAGAGAAGGAAGGGCTGAGCCAGCCCTGACAGTACCCCCTCCTCAACGACCCCTCCCCCTCAGAGGACCACCGGGCTTGAGGGGAAAATGTCTATGGAAATCACGGAGGAGGGCAGGGGCATGTACGTCTGAGGATGAGACCCAGGAGCGTTCCTCCGGACCATACCCCTTCCAATGCACCAGGTACTGTATGTGCCCACAGGACCTACGGAAGTCAACAATGGATTGTACCTCAGACTCCTCATGGTTCTCAACCTGTATAGGGTGAGGACGTGGCACTGAGGTAGTAAAGCGGTTGCAGACCAACCAACACATTTGAGATGCGCATACTAGGAGGAAGGTCCAACGCGTAAGCTACTGGGTTAATCCTGTGAAGGATACAGAAAGGCCAATAAACCAAGGTGTGAACTTCAGTAAAGGAACACGAAGTCGGAGGTTGCAAGATGATAGCCAGACCCTGTCCCCAACCTGGTAGGAAGGCGCAGGCAGGCGTCTGCGGTCAGCATGGAGTCTGTACCTATCATTAGCATGACGCAAAGCCTCCAAGTAGAATGAAGACCACGGAGATGCTCCTCTAGCGCAGAAATACTCTGCGGAACAAACGAGTCAGGCAACATGGAAGGTTGGAAACCATAATCGCCATAAACGGAGACAATCGAGAAGCAGAATTCAAGGCACTGTTGTGAGCAAACTCTGCCCATGGTAATAGGTCTGACCAGTTGTTGTGATGGTCAGAAATATAGCAACGTAGAATTGCTCCAAGGACTGATTGGCTTGTTCTGCGGCCCCATTAGACTGCATGTGATACGCAGAGGAGAAAGCAAGCTGAATTCCCAACTGTGCACAAAAGGCTCGCCAGAACCGGGACACAAACTGACTACCCCGTCAGAGACAATCACCTTGGGTAGCCCATGTAACCGAAAGATCTCCCGAGCAAAAATGGAAGCCAGTTCCTTAGAAGTGGGCAACTTTATAAGTAGAATACAATGACACATCTTTGAGAACCGGTCAACCACCATAAGGATAACCATGGTGCCTTGGGAGTTGGGCAACTCCACAATGAAATTCATAGACAGGTGGGTCTAGGATCTCTCCCCATTGGGTATGGGTTGTAGGAGGCCCACTGGAAGGTGTTGTGGAGTCTTACTCTGAGCACACACGGAACAGGCAGCTACGAAGGCAGTTACATCGGCATGTAGACTAGGCCACCAGAATTGTTGGGAAATGGCCCATATACGATCAGGAGGAATCATAGGAACCGGAACTGAATCCAACTTGGAAGTGGAGGAAAATTGTCGTGATAAGGTGCCAGCCCTTAAATTCTCAGTACCAGGTAAGAATAAGACAATGTAATTGAAACTTGACAAGAAAAGAGCCCATCGCGCCCTTCTGGGAGAAAGGCGTTTAGCCTCAGACAAGAATGTGAGATTCTTATGGTCAGTAAGAATGAGAACCGGCACAGTGGTACCTTCGAGGAGATGTCTCCATTCTTTCAGGGATAAAATGATCGCCAACAGCTCTCTGTCACCAATTTTGTAATTGCACTCCGCAGGTGACAATTTATTGGAAAAGTAGCCACAAGGATGCATAGCACTCTCAGAGGTAGGACGTTGAGATAGAAGGGCGCCAACACCAGTCTCAGAAGCATCAACCTCAAGGATAAAAGGTAACATAGGATCAGGATGTGCCAACACAGGAGCAGAAACAAAGGCAGCCTTGAGACTTTCAAAGGCCTGAATGGACTCTGAAGACCAACTCCGTGGGTTACCGTTCTTTCTGGTCATATCGGTCAGGGGCTTGACCAGACATGAGAAGTTACAAATAAACTTCCGATAATAGTTGGCAAAACCCAGGAAATGCTGCAGAGGACGTAACCCCACGGGTCGAGGCCACTGTAGGACTGAAGAAAGTTTCTCTGGGTCCATCGAAAAACCAGCAGTGGAAATTACATAGCCCAGGAATTTAACCTGTTCCCGATGGAACTCACACTTCTCAAGTTTACAATAGAGATTGTTCTCTCTTAATTTCTGAAGCACACGACAGACATCTGTGTGGTGGCTCTCCAGAGACTTGGAAAATATGAGGATATCATCGAAATAAACCACCACACATAACTGCAACAAATCACAGAGGACATCGTTAATAAATTCCTGGAAAACTGCCGGGGCGTTACAAAGGCCAAAAGGCATTACGAGCAGGGCTGGTGCAAGGATTATTGACACCCTAGGCGAAACCTTATTTTGCCGCCCCCCCCCCCCCTGGCTCCACCCCTGACTCCACTCATAAATGCGACCTTACCAACACTCATAAATGCGACCTTACCAGCACCCATAAAAGCAACCTTACCACGACCCATAAATGCGACCTTACCAACACTCATAAATGCAACCTTACCAGCACCCATAAATGTGACCTTACCAGCACCCATAAATGCGACCTTACCAGCACCCATAGATGCGACCTTACCAGCACCCATAAATGCGACCTTACCAGCACCCATAAATGCGACCTTACCAGCACCCATAAATGCGACCTTACCAGCACCCATAAATGCGACCTTACCAGCACCCATAAATGTGACCTTACCAGCACCCATAAATGCGACCTTACCAAAACTCATAAATGCAACCTTACCACGACCCATAAATGCGACCTTACCAAAACTCATAAATGCAACCTTACCACGACCCATAAATGCGACCTTACCAAAACTCATAAATGCAACCTTACCACGACCCATAAATGCAACCTTACCAGCACCCATAAATGCGACCTTACCAGCACCCATAAATGCGACCTTACCAGCACCCATAAATGCGACCTTACCGGGGGGGACCCCTTGGTACACACAAATCAGAGTGATTGGCAGATCATTATACATGTACTATATCTGTATACATGTAAATGCGATAATGCAGGATGAGAATCTCAGTGACAGTGAAAACGTTTACTCACAGGTGATGGTCTTACTGTGACTGGAGCTCTCCTCTGCAGCTCTCTGCATCCAATGACCCTGCCGCTGCCAGTGTGAGAAACTAACAAATTTAAACACTGACCACCTCCGTGAGTTCAGGCAGGCTCCATCTGTCACCAAGCCCGGAGCGCTGTCAGTGACTACACTCTGACCCCTGCCGTAGTTCAGGACAGACCAGGTCAGGTGGGAGAGCAATCTGAGTCTTCACGACGGGGGGCGGGGCGGCAGCGGAGGAATCGTGCGGTGTATGGGTACTCGGCAGGAGGAAGAGAGAGCGGCCTCCATGGGGGGGATCATGCGGCGCCGGCGTACGTACATAGCACTGGGCATTAGAGACGGTGACCGCGTGCGGTGGTACACAGGTCACAGTCACACTCACTGCTAGTGGCACTGTAATGATCAGGGGCGCGCAGCTGTGCAGGGGATGTTTCCTTTTCCTTCCTTTATAATGGATACAGTTCGCCGCTGCTGCACCAGCGCCTCTGAAACTGTACGGAGGGACTCGAGAGCAGAGCGGCTGCCTGCTGAGTTAGTTGCTGAGGGAGGGAGGAAGTAGGATCACCAGCGGCCGGGCGCCCTAAGCAGCAGTGCGCCCTAGGCGGCTGCCTAATCTGCCTAGTGGTAGCACCGGCCCTGATTACGAGGTACTCATAATGGCCTGTTCTGGTATTAAACACAGTTTTCTACTCGTCACTCTCCTTAAACCTCACGAGATTGTAAGCCCCTCTCAGATCAAGCTTAGTGAAAACCGTTGCTCCCTTGAGGCGGTCAAATAACTCTGTAATCAACGGGATCGTGTAGGCATTCTTAATCGTGAAATGATTGAGACCCCTATAATCAATGCAAGGTCTCAGTTCACTGCTCTTCTTCTTCACAAAGAAGAAACCAGCACCAGCAGGAGATGAGGATTTGCGGATGAAACCTCGAGAAAGTGCGTCTGCAACATACTCCTCCATGGCTTTATCCTCCAAGACCGACAATGGGTAAACCCGACCACGAGGGGGAGTGGCACCAGGTTGAAGGTCAATTACGCAATCATATGGCCGGTGTGGAAGCAAACTACCGGCTTGACCTTTGTCAAAGAAATCGCTAAAATCACGGTACTCCTCGAGTGAAAAGGTACACAGGACCTTGGCTACCTTCCGGAAGCATGTTTCACTGCATTGTGGTGACCAGGAGAGAACCTCAGCACGGAGCCAATCAAAAGAGGGGTTGTGCCTCTGTAGCTAAGGATAACCAATAACCAGCGGAAACTTAGGAGAGGAAATCACTTGGAATTGGATAATCTCATGGTGAAGAGCCCCTACGGCCATGGACGGCCATGGACAATGGAACCGTCTCCTGAGTCACATGGGCAGGCTGTAGAGGTCTCCCATTAAGAGCCTCATGGCAAGTGGAGTGTCATGCACCTGCAGTGGAATCAAGTGCTTTGATACAAAGGCAGCATCAATGAACAGGCCTGCAGCCCCAGAGTCGATTAGAGTCTGTATCTTGATAGACGACTTAGCCCAAGAAAGGGTGACCGAAACCAGGGGCTTGTCCTTCTGAATAACTGGGGACGACACAACACCACCTAAGGTCTGTCCATGGCAGGACCTCAAGGTTCGGGTGTTCCCAGGACAGGTAGGACAAGACTTCAAAAAGTGACCTGCCTGGCCACAATAAAGGCACAATCTCTCCCTCCTCCTAAAGACTCTCTCATCCACAGAGAGACGCATGAAGCCCAAGTGCATGGGTTCATCTTCACTGACCGACTCGGTACCAGGAGGCAAAGGGAGGTGAGGGAGGCATGGGTGGGACTGCAAAGCTCGGAGGCAAACGTACAGGAGGCTTCCGCAAGCGCTCCTTAAAAGAAAGTCTTTCTCTGAGCCTGGAGTCAATGAGGATGGCAAACGAAAAAGCAGCCACGAGGGCCTCATTGTTCCAAGGAACCTCTGCTGCCAGAGTAGGGAACTCAATGGCATAGTCGGCAACAGTTCTCGTACTCTGTTTGATGGACATGAGGCACTTGGCAGCAGAAGTGGAGCGTGCGGGAACATCAAATACCCTTTTAAAGGAGGCCACAAACTCAGGGTAACTCAAGACAACAGGTTTTTGCATCTCCCATAGAGGGTTAGCCAAGGCCAAAGCTCTCTCTGTCCGTGGAAAAAGCCTGGGGCAGCATCTAAAAGTATATCTCAACTTGGTTGAGAAACCCTCTGCATTGAACTGGATTGCCCCCAAATCGCTGGGGAAGCGGGGTGGAACCAGACATATCTCTTTTAGAGGTAGTACTCAAGGCGGGTGCCTCCACAGAGACTGGAGCAGCAGCAGGGACGACCTGCAACTCAGGTTGTACTGGAGCAGCCACAGTGGGGGATTCCAGGTGAGCCGTGCGACTCAGGAACGTTTGTAACGCAATGGTAAACTGATCGATGCGGTGATCTTGCTCATCCAATCTGGAGAAAATATTACCAGCAAGTGGATTGACTGTATCTTCTGAATTCATGGCCTTCGCCTACTGTCAGAAACCATGAACCAGACCGAGACAGAAGTACAGTTAAATCACACTTGTTTATTAATAAAAATAAAAAGGTAAATAGAGTAAGCGTAGTCAAGCATAGCCAGAGTCCAGTAACCGGATTGGGTGGTCAGCCAAGCCAGAGTTCAGTAACCAGATCGGGTAATCAGCCAGGCCTGAAGTCAGGGATCCAAGTAGAGTAACAGCAAGCAGGATAAGGAGCCAGAAGGGATGTCAGCAAAGCCAGTGTTTAAACAGGAACGCAGGAGATGGTTTCTTGTGATGTGACCAAGACGAAGGCAGGAAGGAAGTGAGCTGGACTTCTTTACGAAGGCGGGACTGATGAGCAGATCCACAACAGCTGGTTAACTGTGGAGAGAGAAGAGAGCTGGCAATTAGCCAACAGCTGAGTGGCCAGCTCAGAGTAGGAAGGGCTGAGCCATCCCTGACAGTAAAGCAACAATTCTTTTCTTCAGACCCTCAGAGAGTTCTTTCCCATGAGGTGCCATGTTGAACTTCCAGTGACCAGTATGAGAGAGTCAGAGTGATAACACCAAATCTAACACACCTGCTCCCCATTCACACCTGAGACCTTGTAACACTAATGAGTCACATGACACCGGGGAGGGAAAATGGCTAATTGGGCCCAATGTGGACATTTTCACTTAGGGGTGTACTCACTTTTGTTGCCAGTGGTTTAGACATTAATGGCTGTGTGTTGAGTTATTTTGAGGGGACAGCAAATTTACACTGTTATACAAACTGTACACTCACTACTTTACAGTATAGCAAAGTGTCATTTCTTCAGTGTTGTCACATGAAAAGATATAATAAAAGATTTACAAAAACGTGAGGGGTGTACTCACTTTTGTGAGATACTGTATACACACAAATGCTTTGCCTTTCATTTCTATTTTAAACTGAATGGGTTGTTTTACATGGTGAGGGTTTACGAGGAGGGGAGAGCTGGGAGAACAGCTGCTCTATAGTAACTTGACAAAGGGACCTGGCCTTGAAACACATTGTTGCCATGATTATGGCCTGACTTTACGTGTTGGTGAGCTGTCCATTGAGTGGGTCTCTCCAGCTGTTGGTTCCCGGCGGTGCGATTGGTGTAGGCAGCCTCCTTCCCATCTGCTGCTCTGTGGCTAGATCAATCATTGGAATGTAACTGTTTTTTGGAACTGTGAAATAGATAGGTTTACTTCCGCTTTAAAGTGAAAGTTAACTTCCATGCATGACTTTTACCTATAGATAAGCCTATAATAAGGCTTACCTATAGGTAGTGTAAATATCCAGCGTCCAACGTTTAGGAGATTTTTACTATATATGCAGCCAGTGACATCACTAGTGCGTGCGCTCTGAAGAAACGGCAACCCGTGCCGTTCCTTCAGAGCCCTGTGCTGTGACCGGCGGCTCCTGTGCTCATGCGCGGGAATGATGTCATCGCGGCTCCGGCTGATCACAGAGCCGAAGCTTGGGTAAAGATGGAAGCGGCCTTAAGCTCTGACATTTTGGTGCGGTGAGGCTTAGCTTTAAGGTAAGTTTAACATAATGTGCTAATATGCCATGCATACTAGCTCATTATGGGTTTACAACTGCTTTAATGGTTTCTTCCGCTTTAAAGCGGTTGTATACCCCACTTTCACTTTTTTACCTACAGGTAGGCCTGTAGGTAAAATTAATATCTCCTAAACCTGCACGGTTTAGGAGATATTCACCTTGCATGCAGCCGCTGTTGTTTTTTTTGCATGCGGGCATACAACCGATTTAACGGTTTTTGTAGGAAGTGCACTAATATGGCTACTATCACCTCAAGCATGATGAAAGGTATTGTTAGGAGAGTAACTGAACTTATTTTAAAGCAAATTGCTTTGCTATCTGCTTCCTATTGTTGCTCAAGTCTTTGTTTTCTAATTGAAAGGAAGCTGAATAAAAAGAAAAAACTCCAAAGAACCATCAGAGCAACCAAACACTCAATGGACAGGGAAAAGTCTGCAAACGTGACGAATGCGGAAGTTTTGCGGTCCAAGGTCTCGTCAAGTCTTTCAACTCCACCCATACCCGGAACTAATTCACCAATCGCAGAGCAATTCGCAGCCGAGGTTTGAAACGCACGAGAAGCCACATCCTCTCCAATCAGCGAAGAGAATCTGAGACATTGGGTTGGTGCTAGTAAAGTGTTAGGAGCTGTGACGTCACGCAGCTGGCGAAACGTTGGGGGGCTGTAAGTGGTGTGGAAGCGGAGGAAGGATGTGAAGTGGTCGTTGCTTTCGGATCTGCTGAATGAGGTAATGTGTGCTGCAGATGGAGGGAGATCTCCGCACACCTCCCTGGTGGTCAATGGAGACCTGTGCTCTCTGACTCAGAGTGGCATATTCCCAGCAGGCCATGTACTCCTCCTAACTTACAGTGAGGTCTAAGCACGGTACGGGCCAGGGGGACCTTCCCATAGTGGTGTGAGTGTTCGGGCAGCCATGGGGCCCTCAGCAGCCAAGACAGTAAATGTGGAGGACTGCTCCTGTCCCTGGTCCCCCCTGAAGGAGGTCTCCTTGGTGCTCTGGGCTACATTCACCTCTCAGAGAACTTTCTACAGAAGCCTTTTGTTAACCACATTTTTGATTTGTGTTTGAGCCATGTGCACTCACAAGTCTAACCATTTCACTTTAATGATCTCATTATTCTCCAAATATAATCCATACACATCCACTACTCAATGGCCCTGTCATCTATGAAATTGGTTCCTTCTGTGTAGATCTAGCTCCTTGTAAGGTCCCCCTTTCCCCCCTCGCTTCCCCTTGGAATGAGCAGTACAGGTTAGTTGTGGTCCTGTGCACTGCTCTGTGCACACTACAAATCCCATAGTCCATCTCAGAGCGAGCAAGAGAGGGTGGCTACGTCCCTACATATAGTGGGTGCATGAATGTAGCCACCCTCTAACAGGAAGTCACAGCAAAAAAAGAATTTGGAGGAGGCCAAGAGCTATAGAAGGTATTTTTTTTTAGTTAAAGCAGAGCTCCACCCGGTTCTGTGTTTATTAAAAGTCAGCTACACTTTTTGTAGTTGCTGATTTTTAATAAACGCACACTCACCTGTCCCATGGTCCAGCAATGCGGGAACTCAAAGCCTCGCTTCTCTCCCTGCGGCGCTGGCATTACTACTGTGGGCACCCGGCTGTGACAGCTTGTGGCTTCATAACCAGATGCTCATTGTGCATGCGCGAGTCCTGAATGGCCGTGTAATCTTCTGGGACCTGTGACGTGTCCCAGAAGAATGCAGGGAGGGAGTGGAGTCGCCACCTAGGTGGCCCGAGGGGAAGTGGGAGCTGGGTACCTGTCAAAACTATGTGGCATGTCAGGGGGTAAGAAGTACTTAAAGCTGAAGTTCCACTTTTGGGTACAGCGCCACTTTAAAGTAGTAGTAAAGTCTTGTTTGTTATTTTTATAGAAAAAAAAAATGTTATACTTGCACAGAGCAGCCCCGGTCCTCCTCTTCTCGGGTCCCTCTTCTGTAATCCTGCTCCCTCCCTCCTGTCCCGTGCCCCCACAGCAAGCAGCTTGCTATGGGGGCACCCGAGTCACAGCTCCGTGTGTCCATTCAGACATGGACCCCAAACCCGGTCCGCCCCCTCGCTGCCCTGATTGGCTAACTGATTTTGATTGATAAGCACGGGAGCCAATGGCGCCGCTGCTGTGTCTCAGCCAATCAGGAAGAGAGTCCCGGACAGCCAAGACACTCGTGGACATCGCTGGAGAGAGAGGGGGCTCAGGTAAGTAATAAGGGGGTGCTGGGGAGGCTGCTACACACAGAAGAGTTTTTATCTTAATGCATAGAATGCATTAAGATAAAAAAAATCTGCCTTTACAACCCTCTTTAAAGCCCAAATCTGGGCATCATTTTTTATTTTTTGTCATGTTAACTGCTAGTTTTGTGTAGGGGTGAACACAGAGCCTATACTCACCTGATCCTTCAATCCCCTGGAAAATGGCACACCCCCACATCCAGCAGTGGAAAGTTGCTGACGTCTTCATGTCCAGAGTCTATGAGCATGATGATGTCAGGAACAGTCCACCGCCCAAGAGTGCTGGAGGGGGGGCAGGAGCCGAAGGGAGAATCGGGGGATTAGGTAAGTATATCTCCGCTCTACGATCCCCTAGACAAATACGAGCAGTTAACCCATGCAGTGCGGGCACAGCCTCACTGCATGGGGGGGGGGATGCCCAGAGTTCAGCTTTAACATGTCTCTTTATTGTGTACTGTGAATATATGTTTGTCCTGCTTTTCCTTGAGATTCGTTCTGCTGCAACATACATACAGTACCTACATGTTGCTAAAAGATGGCTAGCTCTTATGCCCTGTACACACGGTCAGCCATTGATCGGACATTCCGACAACAAAATCCATGGATTTTTTCCGACGGATGTTGGCTCAAACTTGTCTTGCATACACACGGTCACACAAAGTTGTCAGAAAATCCGATCGCTCTAAACGCGGTGACGTAAAACACGTACATCGGGACTATAAACGGGGCAGTAGCCAATGGCTTTGTGCGTCGGATTTGTGTACACACAATCGGAATTTCCAACAACAGATTTTGTTGTCGGAAAATTTTATAGCAAGCTCTCAAACTTTGTGTGTCGGAAATTCCAATGGAAAATGTGTGATGGAGCCTACACACGGTCGGAATTTCCGTCAACAAGGTCCTATCACACATTTTCCATTGGAAAATCCGACTGTGTGTACAGGGCATTACTGTTCACCATCACAGGAATGAGCTCTTTCTCTGATTCAATCCCCCTCGCATGCACTTTCTCCCTCCTGATGTAGTAGTTCTGAGCTTGGCGTTTGAGAGCTCGCTCCTGTGGTCGCGAAGGTAAACAGTAACAGCTAATGCCTAGTACACACAATTAAGGCTTCACAAATTTGCCTCTTACCCCAGGAGCCAACTAATAAAGTTAGGAGCCAGTTTTTTTTAGCGTAGTGTGGGTTGTCAGCACTTGGTGCAAGGCAAGTAATTTGCGCCCCCAAACTTACTTGCAGCAGAGCAGCCAGCTGATAACCCCAACGTAACGCTACAGAGCTAAAGTGTGTTTTTTTTGTTTGTTTTTAAAGGGTATTTCCACCTTCACCAAAAAAAATAAAAATATATATATATATATATATATATATATATATATATATATATATATATATGACCCTCCTGACAGCCTCCTCACTGCTGCCATCCCCAGTGCACTTATCTGTCTTAGGTAACATCATCTGCTGCCCGTGCATCTCTGTACACTTGAAACATTTTGTACACAACCCAGGAAGTTGTGTAGGAGCATAATCTTTGCAAGGGCTCACCCACAAAAATTAACAGGGCAGTTTAATTCCTGCTGCGGCATGTGTACACCTTTGACCGCTGCCTCAGCAGCTAAAGGGGGTAGGGATTGGGAGTGGTAATTCTGCGAATCAACCACAGAGTTTTATTTCCCCCCCCCAAACTTTATGTGTACACGGTCCCTAAGGGTGCTGCTGCCAAATGCAATTAGGGGCTCATTCTCAAGTGCAGCAGGTACTGCTGTTCCTCTGAAAAGTGATCCCAGTGTGTTTGCTGGGTGGCGAGGAGGCGGCATGCTGCCTCCTCACTACCTGATTTAAACCCATGATTTCCATGCAATACACGCGATTGCAACATGGTGGTATGGCAATTAGAGGTTTAAATCAGTTGTGAGGAGGCGACACTATGCCCAGTGATCTTTGGCTTTTTCCATGTTGTTCAGGTAGATCTCCACCTCTTTAAGGTTGCCAACCCCGGGTTTCGAGTACATGCAGTGTGAACAAGCCCAAAAACTTTGTTACATTTCTGATCTTGTAGGATGAGGATCATATTGTGCCTAATTTTTCTTTTATTTATTACAGGGTTAAGGAACCCTACTTGCTTTCATATACTAATAGAAGTGACTGAAAAGATTTCCAGTGATTTCGTTGGCTCCAAGACTGTGGTGGTATGGAGGAAAAAGAAAGATGTGGAGAGCTTTCCATCATCTAATTAAAGAATAAATTATCAGCATCCCTCTCCTTATTGTGGACTGCTAAGAAAGGCTCAGGTTATTAGTCACTGTGATAGAGCCCACACACCCCCCCCTGCAGGGAAGCATGGCATATCACATAAACGTACATGATTACTAGGACCTCCAGTGTGCAGCCACTTTAGAGGACATTTCTAAGACTAAACGCAAAGCTGCAGTTCTATCCTAACATTGGTTCTCAGCCATGAGTTGTGTACCGTGGAAAGGAGATAAGGCAAAAAACTGTGGTGAGTTTCAGGAACCTTTTCCAACACAAATTTACCACGAGAAACAGCGACGGGAACTGTGTGCTCTCCATGCCTTGAATAATGTCTTCCAGGATGCTGGAGCGTTCACTCGCGAAGCCCTTCAGGAGATATTCCAGAGGTGAGAAGAGATCTAGTCTAATAATGGAATTCACTGTGGTCTGTTTTGTAGAACTTGGATTGCCTGTAGTTTATATATAGCTGAATACATATTACTATGAATCCTATATACAGAATGAGCTCACTTTTAACTAGAACAAATGAGAGGTGAAAATGTTGCTCATTTTCGTTAACCACTTGCTTACTGGGCACTTAAACCCCCCTCCTGCCCAGACCAATTTTCAGCTTTCAGCGCTGACGCAGTTTGAATAACAATTGCGCAGTCATACAACACTGTACCCAAATGAAATTTTTATCATTTTTTTTCACACAAATAGAGCTTTCTTTTGGTGGTATTTAATCACAGCTGGGGTTTTTATTTTTTTATTTTTTGTTAAACAAACAAAAAAAGATGAAAAAGTTTCATAGTTTGTTATAAAATTTTGCAAACAGGTAATTTTTCTCCTTCATTGATATGCGTTGATGAGGCGGCACTGATAGGCTGCACTGATGGGCACAGATAAGGCGGCACTGATGTGGAGCACTGTTGATGATGACTGTGGGCACTGATGGGTGGCACTGGTAGGTGGCTGCTAGGTGGCACAGGTGGGCACTGAGGAGCTGGTGGCAGCTCTCCGTGATCGGGACTGATGTCCCTCTCACGACCACTGGTGATCGGCTTTTTTTTTTCTCCTCACGCTGTCAGAAAAAAAATTAGCCGATTACTGGCTCTGTTTACATCACGTGATCAGCTGTCAATGGCTGACAGCTGATCACGTGGTAAGGGGTCGGGATCACAAAGCAGGCTGCTTGGGTACGGGAGGACGTCAAGACGCCCTCCCGGCAAAGTAGGCGGGTCCGTGCTGTAGCCGCAATTCGGCTATAGCGCGGATCTGAAGAAGTTAATTAAGTTTTGGTTTTGTAACATGGAACTTGCATTAACCCTGTCATGCATGAATTATGAAAGCCACACTCAGGATTTCTTTCCTCAGCCTTTTTATTGCTCTTTGGGCATGAAAAGAAAAAATAGAACTTCATTTTTTTTTAACATTCATTTTCCAAGGCGTTCTTCACATATACACTTGAGTGAACTGCATGCATTTTAACAATATCAAAGTGAAAGTTAAAAGAGAAGTATGGGTGTGGTGGGTTTTTTTTTCTTTTCTTTTTTTTATAGAATTATACTGAGCACCGAGCAATCAAACACTGCCGGTCACTCGGTTCTCACAGCTCTGCAAGCAGAGAGCTGCTGACTGTCAGTCACAGCTCTCTGCTCTGCTCCCTCCTCGCTCAGTGTAGAGCCGTCCAGCAGCTGTAAAGCGTTCTCATGCGTGTTGGAAAGAGGAGGCAGCAGGGAAGCCTGTATTCACTGCGGCACACACAAGGCTGATGGTGTCAGTGTAGAGAAGGGGGTGGTAATGCGTTTCGGAGCACGTGCGGCTCCTTCGTCAGAAGGTCTGAGGTGCCTTTCTTTTCTTTTTTTAGATCTTCAGATTTGCTTCCCCTCTAACCAAAGTGCTGCCAGAAGTGCCATCTCATCACTATCATCCCTCTGACCAGCTACCCACCTCCACCAGAGCGCCCTTATCACCTCTCTGGAGGGGGGCCTGGGCTGCCAGCTCAGGCTCTCAGCGGCCCGCTTAGACGCTGAGCCGGGTGTCGGTCCAGGGATCTGGTGGATCCCGACTCCATGGTCGTGATGAAGCGTTGCCTGGACCAACTTCTGTGACGTCATCAGAGCGGGCTTCGGCCCGATCTCTGCTGAAAATGGGTCACAGGAGTGCAAAACGAACTGCACTCCTGTGATCCATAGGAGAAGTATATCCAAACGAGCTTGGCTGTACTTCTCTAAGTTTCATGGAAAAAATACAAATATGGTCCTTCTGCAGGTTTAACAACTTGCCTACCGGGCCAATTCTGACATTTCTCTCCAGCATTTTTGTTTTTTTTTGCTAGAAAATTACTTATAACCCCCAAACATTATCTATTTTTTATTTAAGCAGACACCCTACAGAATAAATTGGTTGGTGTTGCAACCTTTTTTTTTTTATGTCACATGGTATTTGTGCAGAGGTTTTTCAAGCGAAGTGTTTTTTTTTTTTTTCTGGTCAGCCACGTGAACTGTTGGATCGTTTCCCATGCTCGCCAGTAAAAACAGTAAGCCCAAGAAAAACCGGCGAGTGTGAAAAAAAATACTGGGATTATAACTGATAGCTTTAGTCATAACCCTGGTAAGCCACTTGCAACCAAATGAGAAAAAAAAAATTGACCAAAGCTATCAGCCATAATCCCAGTTTTTTTTTTTTTTTTTTTTTTTTTCTTTTCACACTACTGTTTTTACTGGCGAGCATGGGAAACGATCAAATAGTTCACGTGGCTGACCAGGGATCAGATTGACTCTGATCACCTCTATGAGAGAGTCTCTCTCTCTCTCTCTCTCTCTCTCTCTCTCTCGATCTCTCTCTCTCTCGATCTCTCTCTCTCTCGATCTCTCGATCTCTCGATCTCTCTCGATCTCTCTCGATCTCTCGATCTCTCGATCTCTCTCTCTCTCTCTCGATCTCTCTCGATCTCTCTCGATCTCTCTCTCTCTCGATCTCTCTCTCTCTCGATCTCTCTCTCTCTCAGATCTCTCTCTCTCTCAGATCTCTCTCTCTCTCAGATCTCTCTCTCTCTCAGATCTCTCTGTCTCTCAGATCTCTCTGTCTCCCAGATCTTTCCATAAAGAGAACCTGTCATCCCATGTAAACATCCCTTGTAATAGAAATAAAAGTCATTTTTTAAAAAATTAGAGGGACAGTGTAAAAAAAAACAAAAAAATGTATTGAAGCGAACGCATACATAATTCGTACATGCATATGTACACTGTGTTTGCACCACACATGTGAGGCATCATTGTGAGTGTTGGAGCAAGAGAAATAATTCTAGCGCTAGACCTTCTCTGTAATGCTAAACAGGTAACCTGTAAACATTTTTAAAGCATTACCTATGGAGATTTTTAAGTATCATAGTTTGTCGCCATTCCCAGAGCATGCACATTTTTAAAGCGTGACATGTTGGGTATCTATTTACTCTGTGTAACATCATCTTCTATATTTTACCAAAAACTTGAATATATGTTGTGATGTTTTATTTTTAATTTTTTTGCATTAGAATTAAAGTGTCATTTCTGTTTTCCTAAACAATTGCATTTAAAAAAATGCTGCACAAATACAGTGACATAAATTGCAACAATCGCCATTTTATTCTCTAGGATCTCTATATAGGATCTATACATACACACATATATAATGTTTGGAATTTTTTTGCAAAAATGCAGATTTTTACTTGTAAACAAAAAGTGCCAAAAAGGCTTGGTCTTTAAGTGGTTAAAGGGGTTGTAAACCCTCAGTTTTTCACCTTAATGCATTCTATTCTATTAAATGGTTGTCCATTTTATAGTGACCGCTATGCATGAAAGGATTAAAAAGCAAAAAAAAAAAACCTGCAGCTCCTTTTCTGAGTTGTATAAACCAGCCTCTGTGGTTTTATTTACTAAAGGCAAATCCACTTTGCACTACAAGTGCACTTGGAAGTGCGGTCACTGTAAATCTGAGGGGGACATGCAAGGAAAATAAAAAACAGCATTTTTGCTTGCACATGATTGGATGATAAAATCAGCAGAGCTTCCTCTTGTTTCAGATCTTCCCCTCAGATCTACAGTGACTGCAGATCCAAGTGCACTCATGTGCAAAGTGGATTTGCCTTTAGTAAATCAACCTCTCTGCCTTCTAGGTCCACTCAAAACTCATAATCATCTTTGAGCATCCTAGGTTTTCTTTTAAGGAGTTGGTGGAGCTATAAATCTTAAAATGTGAACCTTCTTGTCAGACCACAATCTATTTCTATCTCATGATGTGCTTTCCTTTCGGGTTAAAAACATTGTATGAAGCTGTCAGGTGATCAGCTTGTTATATTTTTCTTTTTTGTTCATTCACAATTCTAATTGTACCTGTAAACAGGTTATCTTTTGTTAGTTCTTTTCGTGTGTTTTTTATTTCAATCCAGATTTTTGATTTCTGTGTGTGTAGGTTCTGTAAACACTGAAGAATTAAGGGGTTAGTCCACTTTTTTAATGACATTTGCCAAAAACATCCCTATACGTTACTGCATCCTCAGTACTACAACATGCAGTCTTCCTTTAAAGCGGGGGTCCACCTATCTATCGTTTTTTTTTTTTTTAGTTCATTCACAAACTTTTCTTCTCAGCATTACATACTCACATATTGTGTGTAATATGTCCGCCTGTGTCAGATTTCGTCGGAAAGAATAACTTATATTATTCACTGCAGGCGGTTTCCATCTTCATTGTGGGCATTTGAAGCCCACAAGCATTTATTTCCTGGATGTGGTGAATGCTGTGCTCCCAGCATTCACCGCTCGTTCCCGCACATGCTCAGTGGCATCCTGGGAAGCCTGAGACTAGCTCCCAGGAGTCTGGGAGAGGCTAGAAACACGCCTACTCCCACGGGAGGAGAACCAGGAAGTGCAAAGAAGAATAGAAAAATAAAAGGTAATTACGGCGATTTAAATTTTTTTAAACGGCATGTCAGCATCTAGGCAAGGAAGAGAATATATACAGATATTGTTCAAAATTTGGGTGGAACCCCGCTTTAAGTAGAATAATGTTTGCTTTTCAAGATGCTTACTCCATTGCCCTGTAGATGGCAGGACATTTGTGGTTGGATGCATGGCCCCAGCAACTCGTGAACAAGCACTCTGCTTTTTTCCCTACTTATGCATGCGCAGTCCCCTTTCTCTTGCAGCTCGATGTTCCATGAGAGTGAAAGAGCAGGCTGTGCAAGCATGTATATGGAACGAAGCCAAGCTGATACTACCCATGCATGTGAAGTCGTCTCTCTCTCTCTCTCTCTCTCCCTCTCCCTCTCCCTCTCCCTCTCCCTCTCCCTCTCCCTCTCCCTCTCCCTCTCCCTCTCCCTCTCCCTCTCCCTCTCCCTCTCCCTCTCCCTCTCCCTCTCCCTCTCCCTCTCCCTCTCCAGTAAAGTTAGCCTAATTCAGTTCAGACACTGAGTTTAGAGTAATTTCAAGCACCAAACGCTTCTAAATGCGGCAACATGCGTTTAGCCGCATTTTGTTTACAGGCGTTTTTCATTTTTGGCTATTTGAGAAAAAAAAATTGTTGTTTTTTTCAAATGCTTCTAAACGTGGCATGTAAACACGGCAAAATGGATGTTTTAAACATGGGTTACTATCTATCAAGTTAAATCGTTCAGGAGAGGTTGTAAAAACATCCCGTGTACATTAAGCCTTAGGTTTGCGTTTGCTTCTGCTCGTGATCTCAGCGGGAGGGGGCCCTTTACATTTTACTTTTTATTTTTACACTGTCTTTTAAAAAAAAAACAAAAACATTTTGTCATAAGCGGCAGATACGACCAGAGGGAGGGGGGCCCTATCCCACCACAGGTAAAAGTGATCTTGCAGTGAATCCACTGCTGAAACCTCTTTTATCTGAAAGCCGACCGCCCGCTGAAGGAGAGGATACCGGGGTTATGGCAGCTAGCTGCTGCCATAACGGTGTTCCTCTTCAAACAGCCACCGTATAATGACGGCAGGTGGTCGGTAAGTGGTTAAAGTGATTGTAAAGTCTCTTTTTAAAGAAAAAGTAAAATAAAAATAACAAACGCGTTATACCCCCTCCGTGCAGTTGGTTTTGCACAGAGCAGCCCAGATCCCCCTCCTTCTTGGGCCCTTCTTTGCTGCTCCTGGCCCCTCCCTCCTGCTGAGTGCCCCCACAGCCAGCAGCTTTCTATGGGGGGGCACCCGAGCCAAGTCTCAGCTCCGTTTATCCATTCAGACACGGAGCCCTGGCTCCACCCCCTCTCTCCCCTGATCAGCTGACTGACTTTGACAGCTGTGGGAGCCAATGGCGCTGCTGCTGAGTCTGAGCCAATCGGGAGGAGTGTCCCAGGTGGCTTAGATACTCGTGGACATTGCTGGAGAGAGAAGAGGCTCAGGTAAGTAGTTAGGGGGGTGCTGGGGGGGGTTGCTATGCACAAGTTTTTTTTTTTTTTTTTTTTTTTTTTTTTTTTTTTAATCTTAATGCATAAAATGCATTAAGATAAAAAAGTGTGATGGAAAGATAAAACTGCGCTATTTTGAAAAAAAATTGGAAAAGCTAGAGCAGCTACATACAAATGTGACTAAAATTTATAAACGTGAGGTGAATGAAAATGTAGCGCTGGTGTGGGCTGTGTGAAACAGCTACATGGTCTAAAAAATATATTATTAATAAATGAAAAAAACATGTGGATAAACATATAGGGAATCTAGACACGTAAGTCTTATTGAGTGATAAAACACAAGTGAATCAAAGATTAGGGGTGAATCTCAAATGAAAAGTAATAGTAGTGACAACAAAAAGTCCGTCAGATGATGGACAACTTCCTGTTTTTGATTGTTCACGTGAAATGTTGAATGTTTTGGCAACTAGTGTCCCCAAAAGATGAAGGTTGTGAAAAAACGGAGTCCGTCAGTTAGTGGACATCTTCATGTGGGCAATCGGAGACATCAAATATAATGTTGACAGCAGATGTCACAAAAAAGGAATAAAATGGGTACTCTTACTGGAACATGTGGATCCGGATGTCAGCGACACTGGATCGAACAGGCATGGATAGGAGCAGCACAAGGTATCTTGGGATGATCAGCAAGGAAACTGGAGCGGGCTCAGGTGTCTTCAGAAGGCAATATCCATCCAATATGATCACCACAGACGGAACAAGCAGGTTGCCTAGTTGCCGAAACATTCACATTTCCTGTGTTTGATTGTTCACATGAAGTTGTCCATAATCTGACTGACTTTTTGTTGTCACTACTATTACTTTTCATTTGAGATTCACCCCTAATCTTTTTGATTCACTTGTGTTTTATCACTCAATAAGACTTACGTGTCTAGATTCCCTATATGTTTATCCACATGTTTTTTTATTTATTAATAATATATTTTTTAGACCATGTAGCTGTTTCACACAGCCCACACCAGCGCTACATTTTCATTCACCACCCATTAAGATAAAAAAGCCTTCTGCCTCTACAACCCCTTTAAAGATGAACTAACACTTGAAATTTTAACATGTTACAACCAAATTAAAAAATGAATAAACATTTTTTGCCCTCTTTAATCCTCCAATGTTTTGTGTGTGTTCCCAAAGAAGAAATCAGGCAAACAAATGTTTGGACTCAAACATGTGTAAGCATATTAAAGCCCAGCTCTTGTTTGGGCATCTTAAGAAACTCTGGCTTTCCATTATTTTTCTTTTTCTCTGTCACCAGTAATTCTCACACTGGTATTTTAAAATCCACTCTAAAACACTAAACTAGACTCAAATGAAAGTAAACACCTCATATTCATGCACATGTGAACAGGCACCTACAGTTTTGGGATTTTTAAAAAGGGAAAAAAGAACCCTCTCTGTATGGGGAAAAAATAATTGCCTGTTGTGATGCCCACTCTTCTTATCTTCACTGATTTGAAGAGAACAGCCTGTTGGCAGTCCCCTTATTTAGGCTGTGGCTCAAGTTTCCGACCACTACATCTCTGAGTGCTGTAGTGACAGAAGGGTCAGAGGCTGGAGCCACAGGATGCAAAGGGGACACTGGCATCCAATAAATGACCCATCCCTGGAATGGGGAGAGAAGGTAGGACACACAAGCCACCTGAGAGGTGAGTTCTTCTCTTGTGGGGTACCAGTATTTGGGTGTTTTAGCGACTTGATCATGTCCCTTTTGAAGGGCTTGTTCACATGGCTTGGGGAAGCAGTATTAAATGGTTTGTAAAGGTAGGTGTTTTTTTTGTTTTGTTTTTTAATCTTAATGCATTCTATGCATTAAGATGAAAAGCCTTATGTGTGTAGCAGCTGCCCTCAGCCCCCCTAATACCTGAGCCCCATCTCTATTCGGTAATGTCCAGGAGTCCCTCGGCTGTCCAGGACTCTCCCCCCTGATTGGCTGAGACACAGCAGTAGTGCCATTTGCTCCCACTGCTGTCATCAAAGTCTGTTTGCCAATCAGGAGAGAGAGGGGGCAGGGCCGAACCGTAGCTCCGTGTCTGAATGGATACATAGAGCTGCAGCGCGGCTCAGGTGCCCCTATAGCAAGCTGCTTGCTGTGAGGGCACACAACAGGAGGGAGGGGCCGGGAGCAGCAAAGAGGGACCCGATAAGAGGTTCCAGCCCCTCCAGTGAGAAACCAACTGCACAGAGGAGGTAAGTATAACATGTTATTAAAAAAAAAAAGAGAGAGACTTTTACAATCACTTTTAACCTAAAACCAAAAATGTAATATATTGCAGCCTACCAAGCATTAGATGTGGTGGCTACATCAGTTTTCTTTTCTTTAGTTTTTTTTTTTTTTTTGCCCTTTGTTTTCACCTGGTGATCTGGCAGTAACACACCACTTGTATTAGTGAGACAAAAGTTTGGAGCAATGAGCACAGGCGGCACAGCAGATGGGCAGCATTGTCAGTCTGGAGGGAGGGGAGTGTTAAATGTGCTAGCAGCTTTAGATACCCTAACAAATTGAAGCCAAACTCCAGTTCACTCTTTATAAGCAGTTATTGCAAACAGGTTTATTTTCCTTTTTGGGATAAAGGTTTTGCATGAATAAATTGAAGTGATAACAAAGGCAGATTAAAAAAAGAATAAGAAACCTGTCAAAATTACGTTCTCAGGTTCCCCGACGGTGCTTCTGGCCCCTCTCTCTTGCCAAGTGCTCCCATAGTAAGCAGCTTGCTATGGGGGCACCCGAGCAGGCTTGTTTCCAAGCTGCTGCTCTGTGTGTCCATTCACGCATGGAACACAGCTCGCCGACCCCCCCCCCCCCCCCCCCCCAAATTTTCATTGGCTCACTGGCTGTGATTGACAGTAGCAGGAGCTGATGACCTGGGGGTCCCCAAGGGCTCCCCTTTTTTATTTTGCATGGTTTTCCTCATTTCCTGGTTTGGCTATGGGACAGAGAGTGACCATCTGTGTCTCCCCATGGGCTATGGGACATGGGCCATATATGTCTTCCCAGTGGGACACAGATGGTCAAAAAAAAACGAGAGGTGTTCTAACCCTTCCTTACGCTATCCAAAATGAAGAAAAAAAATGTGCCTATAATTCGACTTTTAATACTGCTTTGAAACCTTTCCCAAATGCTTTGCATAGACTTTCCAATTTAGGACGAATGTTTTAGTACACATTCACATTTGAAACAAGAGTTTTCCGGGGGGTGTGGCCTGGAGAGCGATGGAGTAGGTCGTGGATTGTGAGAGCTCCGCTTGCTGACTATCCTGATCGCTAAACTTGTGGATATATTTCCCTGCTTAGCCTCCACTGGGTCTCGGGGTTCTGACTGAACTTTTCCCCAGCCAAGAGAAACACAGAGACTGCTAATCAGCTAACGAAATAACGCTGGCAAGACAAGAACCAGCAGGCCAAAAATGGAGCTGACACCTGCTCTGACTCAGAACACTTGCAGAATACTATTACGGCTAAGCTTGATGAAGTTACAATCGACATCTCACTTATCCGCCAGGATCTCTCCAAGCTGAAGGACAGGGTTACCGAGACCGAAACCCGCATCGGTAGAGCGGAGGACATCCTGCATCAATTACGGCATACCACTGAAGGGGTGCAGGGGTAAATACAGCAACTGCATGCACACCAAGATGACCTGGAGAATCACCTTCGTCGATGCAACCTCCGGCTCAATGGGCTCCCCGAGAAGGCAGAAGGGAATGACCTGGCAGAATTCCTTGAGGATCTCCGGAAATCTTGCGCTAGAATGGGCACACTGCATTCCGGCAAGACCTCCCCCACAGGTAGCATCCCCTCGTACATTTATAGCCAAATTTTGTTAACTTTCGGGACAGGGATAGAATTCTACGTCTCGCTAGAGAAAAAGGCAACATCCCTGTGGGAAATGTTCACGTTGCAGTTTCAAGATGTCAAACGCCGCTGCACCTCAAGTACGTCATGCTGTTCCCAGCCAGGCTGCGGGTGGAAGAGGGCGGTCAGGTACAATTCTTCAAGGACCCAGCCATGGCCTCTGCGTGGCTGGTTCAACGCGGACGCCCTGCTTAGCTGCCTGATTGCTCCTGTGCCTTTGTGAGTACAGCTTGTATGATCACCTACCATTTTTCTTTCCTGTGTTGGAGTCCAAATCTTTGTTGAAAATGCAACTTATTCACAGGGAGGGGAAAATCTGTGCATCGAATTGACTCGAATCCCTCCATATGCTTACCCATCTGCATAAAAAACTGGCACACTCCTGGTGTTTCTGCTCCCTCAATACCTGCTGTGTCCAGAGAAGACCCTGATGACAGGCAATTTCTACTCCACTACTCTGTTTTGATGCAAGTGATCCCCACGGAAGGAATTTTGTGGGGGACTGACCTCCCTCCATTACCTTAACATACGCTGTAGAGTCGCCCCCATAGTAATGCTTTTTTTCTTTTTCCCTATAATGGGGTTTAGCTTTCAGTTCCTGTTAGTAACTTTTGATTCACGTTCAGGAATTTTAAGTCATGTACCTCCAGCCAGCTCAGCCTGCTGGATGACCGTTCACCTGTTTGATTTTGGGGATTGTATGCTCTCACCAGGTTGGGGGGTGAGGAGCTGGGAGGGTTAGGGAATGCTCGATCAACACGACTGAGCTACGGGTTGATTTTTTTTTTTTTTTTTTTTCCCCATTTTATGTTCCACAATTGGATTGCACATAAGGATTTATGTTGGTACATTAAATATTGCGTGGTACAATGCATACTGTTAAAGGTTTCTATCTGCAGCCCTGCTACTGCCCTTCTGGTCTGATTGACTAATATCCTTTCACATAGTGCCCATATATCCAATGACCTCTGTTAAATTTCTTACATGGAATGTGCGGGGGGGGGGGGATGGGTGCGCAACAAAGTTAAGCGTACAGCTGCCCTCAAATTCCTTAAATCACAAAAAGCAGACGTTATGGTCCTGGTAGAGACCCATGGTTTGGGACACTTACAAGCTGCCCTAAAACGCCCCTGGATAGGATGGGCCTATCATAGTACATACACAAATCTGTCTAGAGGGGTCTCTATCCTCATTGCTAAATCTACTCCTTTCGAGCTGATTTCCTTACTGTTGGACCGGCAGGGCAGATATCTTTTCCTACATGCTGCACTGGGTGGGTCTCCCCTTTTGATACTGGCTTATGTCCCACCTCCATACAGCTCGGAAGTAGTTAGGAAGTAGCCTTTATGGCTCAGTGCCTGACATTCCCAGCTGTGTGGATGGGCAATTTTAACATGACCATGATCCCTGCTCTGGATCGTCCAGTACAGGCTTAGGCACATGCCACTGTACCGCAGCATACCCGTTTGTACCGCACACTGACTGAATTCACACTGATTGATGTTTGGAGGTACCAAAACCCTACCACTAGAGCATATACATGTCACTCTACTAGTCACAACACAATGTCTCAAAGATTTGTTTTTTGTCTCCAAGGCACTTCTGCTCAAAGTGACAGGGACGGGCCTTGCTCCTACAGCCTTATCTGACCACTCCCCCTGCTGGATGACGGCTTCACTACTAGTGTCGTCCTCCACTCCCATGTGGAGACTCAATCCCTATTGGCTGTCTATACTGCCTGAACGCAATACTTTAGCTAGGGAAATTCAGTTTTTGTTTGATAATATCAGGACTCTTCTACATATGCTATAGTGTGGGATTAATTTAAAATACACGCGCGTAGGATCATATCCACAATAATAAATGGGCTCAAATGTTCATCCAAGCTTATACTACAGCTGTCATCGGACAAATTACAAGAACTAGAGAGGGTGTTCAATACCCACCCCTCTCCTGAAAATCTTGATAGAGTTAAGAAACAAGCCCGCATGATCATACAGCTGTATACAAAGGCCAGACAGCACCTCTTCTTTTGTAAACAGCGAGTATTTGAGCATGGGAAACTGTTGGCGGACCTAGCCCACTTGGACGATAAACCGACAGTGGTCGTTTCCCTAATGGATTCAGATGGCACTACCCTCACTGACCCCCCCCCAACCAAGTTACAGCCAAATTCTAAAGTCTTTTTTTTTTTTTTTTAAGTAACCTGTATACCTCACAGTGTACGCAGGCCCAACAAGCCATTAGAGAATACCTATACAATCCCCACCTTAATGCTGCACAACTCACAATGCTATAAGCGCCTATAACTATCAGTGACATACAGATGCCCTGTCCCAACTAGCCAAATCCAAAGCACCAGGTCTTGATGGATTACCCCTAGAATTTTACACTGCCTTTTCAGAAATGCTCATTCCCAAACTGAAGGCCCTGTACCAATTTTATATTTGCTCAGGGAATACTTCCATCCTCAATGCAGGAAGCTCAAATCATAGTTCTCCCTAAACAGGGTAAGGATCCCCACTACCCTGAATCATAGCGCTCTATCTCCTTGTTGCAAGTCGACATAAAAATACTGGCCAAAATTCTCATCTTTTAAATAGTCATACTCTCACTAGTCCACCCCGACCAAACCGGATTTATGCCGCGGAAAAACACTGCTATGAACATCAGGCGATTGTTCATGAACATTCAGGCCTCTCATGAAAACTCTGGAACTCGGGTGGTGGCGGCTTTAGATACAGCCAAGGCCTTCGACTCAGTCGAATGACAGTACCTCTCGGAATGCCTTCATAGATTTGGATTCGGGCCTAACTTTATTAAATGGATACAGCTCCTATACCAGTCACCTAAAGCCCGGGTGTACGTCAATGAGTGGCTATCTGATCAATTCCCCCTTGAAAGGGGCACACGTCAGGGCTGCCCCCTTTCCCCTCTACTGTATGCCCTGGCGGCCGAACCACTGGCCATTGCCATCAGGGCAGAGACAAAAATATCAGGCCTTCAAATAGGTACCTCGCTAGAAAAAATAGGCTTATACGTAGACCACACCATTCTTTATTTAGCTAACCATGGACCATCCTTTTTGATTAAAGAAAAAAAAAATGTATTTTATAAAATTATTCTCATTATACATATCATTCGTGCATTTTGTTCAATAAAACATTACACATAAAATATACATGCCTATTCCTGCACTCATGCACTATTCTGTGTCGTTCTTGTGCATTTACTTCTATATCATATCACTCTATCTTCTCTTCCCTCCCCCCCCCCCCCCCCCCCCCCCTAATCTCATGGTTACATCCATCACCTGTGTCTCCTAATATTTATTCACCACATTCGTTTTTCCCCTTTATTCCCCCGCAGGTGCTCTCTCCTGTCTAGATTCAATCTCTACTCCTCCAGGCCATTCTTTTCCTCTCCTCTCTGCCCTTCCCTCTCCTACTCCACCCCCCTGGCTCTACATCTGAAGTCTTTCCACTACCAGTTGATGTGGTGCTAAATCCACATCCCCCAACCATGATTGCCATATAGTATCAAATTTACCCTTTTCTCTCCTATGACTATATGTCAATCGCTCTCTAGGAAGTAGAGAATTTACATAAGAGATCCACTGCTTCCCCGTGGGTACCGCTGGAGCCATCCAGTATTTTGCAATAAGTTTTCTAGCTAGATACATCAATCTAGTTAACATGTAGTACATTCCTCTTGGGAACGTTTCTGCATCTATAGCTCCAAGCAGGTACAATACCGGGTTTAGGGGGATAGGAACTTGCGTTAGTCTAGTAATACACTGAGAAACTTCTTCCCAGTACCTGTGTAGTTTTGGACACCTCCAAATTAGGTGTATAAAGTCCCCCTTATATATTCTACATTTGGGACACAGAGGGGAGTCTCTTCCTCCCCATTTATATAGCTGCACTGGTGTTCTATAAGCCCTATGCAAAATAAATAATTGTGACAATCTATGGGATGCGGATACCGATAACGCTGGAATAGATTCAAGTGCCATTTCCCACTGGTTTTCATCTATCTCCCCTATGTCTTCCACCCTCTTTTTTCGACACTTTAACGAGGCATGGTCCTGAACTGAGGACAACAATTCCCTATAAATTTTTTATGTTAATCCTTTCCTAGTGTCTGCTATCAGGACTTCTCTCAACAAAGATGATGTTGATACTATCAGAGGGTGCTTTGTTTGTTGTGCCTGCAAGGCATGTCGAAGTTGAAGATATTGATAAAAGCTTCTGGGGTTTAACTGAAATTCCCTACATAGTTGTTCATATGTCTTTAACGCCTCCCCCTCATATAGTTGTGCAGAGAACCAGATCCCCCTTTCTTTCCATGGGGTAAAACCTTGCAATTCTTGTACCTCTGGGTATCTTTTATTGTGCCATATCGGAGTAAAGGGGAGTACGCCCGTTATTTTCAGTGCTTCCTGGATCTCCCCCCATACCCTTTTAAGAAGGATGCTCGTAGGTTCTGACCCATTCATGCTTGGCAAATCCATCTCCATATGGGAGGCCGCCTTTAGTGCAGGATCTAATATGGTCACCAATTTACATATAGGATCCTCATTTCCTTCCCGCCCCCACCCTGCCATCTGCTGTAGTTGTGAGGCCAAAAAATACCTTTTGGGATGAGGTACTGCCAGTCCTCCTCTATCCTTTCCATATTGAAATGTGGCTAAACTGATCCTAGCTGTCTTTTTTTTTTTTTTTCCCCATATTAGTTCCCTCATCAGTGCGTTGATTTGCTTGAACCATTTGTTTGAAATCCACATTGGTGAATTGTGGTAGACATAAAGTTGCTGTGGGGCCCATACCATTTTTATTAAATTTGCCCATCCTATTACTGATAGTGGAAGCTTACACCAGCTGTTACATTTCACTTTCTGTCTGACCAACAGTGGACCCAGATTTAGCTGAAGGTACTCAGCCGGATCTGGGGATACCACCACTCCCAAATATTTGAAGCTGTTGACTATAACTATTTGTTCCGCCCCCTCTGGCAACTGTTCCTTCATCTGATCTATGGGCATTAAAGTTGATTTTGACCAGTTGATGGTAAAGCCTGAAAAGCTTCCTTAATCCCCTATTATCTCCATCACTACTCGCAATGAGGCGGCTATATTGCCTAAATATATAAGCGCATCATCTGCATATAAAGATATCTTTTCTTCCCACTGGCCTCTGCGGAACCCTACCACCTCTGGTGAATCGCGGATCAGTATGGCTTAAGGCTCTACCGCCAGGGCAAACAGTAATGGAGACAATGGGCATCCCTGTCGGGTACCTCTATATAACTGAAATGGAGAGGAAAGGTTATTGTTGATATGCAGTCTGGCTCTAGGCTTGGAGTAAAGCACCTTTTTATCCATGCTATAA
Organism: Aquarana catesbeiana; assembly: GCF_042186555.1. Lineage (NCBI taxonomy): Eukaryota > Metazoa > Chordata > Amphibia > Anura > Ranidae > Aquarana > Aquarana catesbeiana. The sequence goes on from NC_133330.1 coordinate 97,681,000, forward strand.
ATTTATTCCCTACTCCAAATCTCTCCAGTATTTCCAGGAGGTAGGGCCACTCCACACTATCAAACGCCTTTGTGGTGTCCAGTGACAGAATGGCCCTACCCCCCGGATTATCCACCGAAACCTGTAGATTCATATATAATCTCCTTATGTTGTCGGCCGTGGAGCGAGTGGGTATAAAGCCAGACTGATCACAATGAACCAGCTTACCAATTACTTGAGAGAGCCTCTTAGCCAGGACTCTGGCAATAAGCTTGACATCCGGGTTCAATAAGGATATTGGACAATAGGAGTCCGCTAGAAGCCTATCTTTTCCTGGTTTTAGGAGTACTGTTATTTATTGCCTCTTGCATGCTATCTGGTAGGCTGCCCACTTCCTCTGCCTCCGTTAATGCCTGCAGTAGGGGTGTTAGGAGGTCCTCTCTATAATGGCAGTATACCTCCACCGGTATCCCATCTGGGCCTGGGGATTTATGGTGTGTTGCCCCCTCTAATGCCTCTGTCAGTTCTGCCAATGTAATTGGAAAATTCAACATTTCCCTGTCCGCCTCAGATATCCCTGGAAACGAGTAGGCTTGTAAAAACCGCGCCAAATCAGATGGAGTATAACTAGTTTTAGAGGAGTATAAATCTTTATAGAACCACTGGAAGTTATTTAGAATGTCCGAACTAAGGGTCTGCTTCTCCCCGGATTCTGTCCTCACAGCTGAGATATTAGTGGATTCCCTCTGCTCTCTGGCTATGAGAGCAAGAAGACGGCCAGTGTTTTCCCCCTCTTCAAAATAGCTCTGTTGCTGAAAATATCTCCTCTTCTCCGCTGTGGACATCAAAACCGAATTTATACATTGCTTGTGCCTCCCTCCAGGAGTCATGGTTAGATTGGGATGGATCAGCTATTAGGGCCTGTTCTCTTTCTTTCACTTCATCCTGTACCTTACTCTCCCATTCCCTGGGCCGAGTTTTGATTCCCACAATCTCTCTAATAAGGCATCCCCTTAAGAATGCCTTAAGTGTATCCCATACTACTGCTGCACTGGCAGATCCCCTATTAAAATTCAAAAATACCCGCAGTGCCCCCCTCGTTCTGTCTATGGACGGGAGCAGGGATAACCAAAAGAGGTTCACTTTCCACAATGGGTGATTCGATGTTCCAGTAATATCCAAGCGTACCCAAAATGGCGTGTGGTCAGATAGTATGTGCGGCTCATAGGCCGAATCTACCACCCGTTGCATAAGTGCCTCATTCCCTAAACCTAGGTCAATACGGGAGAGTCCGTCATGTGTTGCAGAGTAGCATGAATAACATCTGTCCTCTTCGTGTCTCTCTCGCCAGACATCACGGAGTCCCAGTTCCAGAAGTAAGGAGGCAAAAGCCGTCTTACCAGCTGTCTGTCTCACCACTCTGGATATCAAGGACATTCTATCCTGGGAATTATCCAGGGTATTATTATAGTCTCCCAGTGCCAATACCGGAACATCCGGGTGTAGGGCCATAAATTGCACTAAACGTCTAAGAGGGTCTGTTGAGAATGGCAGAGGAATATAAATTGAAGCAATAATACATACTAGTCCATTAAGTTTGCGGAGCAGGAGAACACATTTTCCCTCCTTGTCCACCCTCTGTTGAATGCACTCAAAACAGACATCATTGGAAACCATTACACTAACTCCCCTCGAATATGAGTACATAGAATGGAACTGTATTGGATATTTCCGTGAGTACAGAAGGTGGATAGAGTCGGGACGCATATGCGTTTCTTGTAGAAAATTATCTGGGGTTTCATTTTGTCAAAATATTTGAATATTGCACTTCTCTTATTCCTATCCCCCAATCTCCTCACGTTCCATGTCATTAATAATGTATACCTTTTCTTCACGTTAATCATTGAGAGAGACAAACCAGGAACTGTGCTAAGTAAAACCAAAAATAAGAACAAAGAGAGTAAGTCAAGACAAGTCAAGAAGGAAAAAGAAAAAAGGAGAAACCCCCCAAAAACCAAAAAAGGGGATCTGGTTAGTCTCTAGTCTCTTGTCCCGCTGTGTTCCTTGGTGCTTTCCTGTTGTCCTCCAGCCACCTTTCGACGCTCGTTGGGGAATCAAAAAAGTGTATACCGTTCGTTGTAGATACCCTCATGTGGGCGGGGTACAGCAGTGCATACTCCATCCTGTTTTGCTGTAATGTACGTTTAATCTGCATAAAGGCCGCTCGCCGCTTCTGAAGGTCTGGGGAAAAGTCCTGGTAAAATGAAATTTTTTTTTTTTTCCCTCCTATAGAGTATTTCTTTCATTGCTCTAGCCTTCCGGAGCAGTGTCACTTTGTCTCTATAGTTAAACATTTTTATAAGTAAGGGTCTTGAATACTCACTTCCCTGACGGGGTTTAAAGGGGACTCGATGGGCATGCTCAATGCCAAAAAAAAGGGGAAAAAGATGCAGCCCCAAACGTCTCCTTAAACCACCGCTCCAGGAATTCTATGGGATCCAATCCCTTGCTCCGTTCAGGCATGCCTATTACTCTTACGTTACCTCTGCGATTCCTATTTTCTAGTTCATCTATTTTGGCGGCCTGATTGTCTATTTGTTTCTTCATTTCAGTTTTTAACTTGTCTGAGGGGGAATAACGTGTCTTCGACTGTGCTTAGTCTTTCCTCCAGGGCTGTTGTTCTTTCCACTGTCTCTTTCAACCTGCCTCCCACCACTTCCAATTCCTCTTTGATGCCTTTCAACTGGGTATCCAAGCCAGTAATTGATTCCTTACATGCATTTATAGCATGTAAAAGGTCCCTCATTGTAGGCTCTCCCTCTCCTCTTCTAGGGTCTCCCTCCATTTTCGCCTCGGCTATATTGGGGGGCTTTATTGTCGCAGTTTCAACAATTGTAATGTCTGATTTTCCCACCCCTTGCTCTTTTGTACTTAGTGCTACTACCGGGCTCACCGATGCTGATGCCTGGCCACTACCTTGGCTTTTCCTGACCGCCGAGGTCCCTATTTGAACTAGTTGTTGGGATTTTGCTGGTGAGAGGGAGGTTCAGGCAAATCTCTCTAGCTTTGTTGCTGCCGCTGCTGCTGCTGTCGCTGCCGTTGCAGCTGCGGCCTTCGCTTGGCTTGTCTGGCTCTTTGAGCGTGTAACCTGAGCTCCATCTTGTTGTGTCTGGTGCTGGTTTGCTTTTTCCTCCGTTCCCCATTTCCCAACCATAATAAGATATCGGGGAAAAAAAAAAAAAAGGGAAAAAAAGGGGGTGGGGGTGGGGTACGGAGAGACTAAGACAGATTTTTCACCTGTCGCCCAGTGCTGCAACACCAGTTTTCAGTAATTAATCCTCCAAGTCTCAACCTCTCTATATTGTTTATTTTGCAATTAGGACTGTCCCATACTACTGTTTCTATTGCTGTTGAGGTTTATCCCATAAACCAGCTCCCTTTCAGTCTCCCACCCTGATTTGGGAGCTGTCTTTGGGTTTTAGGTACAGCATCCTTAACACTGGCATTAGCAGTTTCTCTTTTTGGTATACCACTAAATCAGCACATCCAGTATTTACTTAGCAGACTCAGTTCAGTTCAGGTTATCAGCTTGAGTATGAGTGAAAAGTCAGATATGGCAGGAAAGGAGAAAAGGAAGGGCTTTCACCTGCATCCAGCGTCCGCGTCCTCGTCCTCAAAGCCAAGATTCATAGCGTCACAACTTTCTGTCAGCCACACACAGCCTTGTACACCGCCACTGTTACTGCTGGAGCCGGTTTCTTCACAGACTGCTGGCAGGCAAGGGGGGGGGCCTCTCACACCGCCCCTACAATCTCTTCCACAGAGCCTGCACTAGCGCCAGGTGTGTACAGGGACTCGGGTCCCATAGAAGCTATTCCGCTCGGCTGCTCACATCCCTGGCCGGCCGGCCGGCCGGCCTGCATGTCCTCGGTCGGCATCTTAGCTGGTCAGAGCAGAGGGAGAGGGAGCCGCACACACGTCCTCTCACTTTCCCATCCGGTCGCGCCCCCCCCTGTGACTTCATCCAAATACATGTCTCCAAACTTAAACCCCCTCAAATACTTCAACCATGGACCATCTTTACAAAGAGCACTGGAGGTTCTCTGGATTGCGCATTAACTGGGATAAATCCCAAATTCTTCCCTTTGGACCAAATCCCTCCACCCCCCATACATCCTCAATTACCTTTAGCTAGAGTATCAACAATTAAATATTTAGGAGTGGTGGTTACAGGGAGTCTTGGGGATTATATTCCTCTTAACATAGAACCTTTATTTACCTTGATTAAAGCTAAAACACAAGCATGGGCTAGATTACCATTGGGAGTAATGGGGCGTATAAGTTTAATGAAGATTCTATATATGATGTGCCATGCCCCTCTCTATATCCCCCTAAAATTCTTTAAGAAGATGGAATCTATTTTGAACTCTCTTGTTTGTGGACATAGTAGACACAAATTAGCTTGGTCTATCCTTAAAAATCCTCCCTCCCGGATTTACAAGATTATTACTTTCAATTGTCCCATTTTTATTATTTCAACACAACTGAGCTACAGCCTTATAGATCTCTGTTTTGCACTGGCTCCGGCCATCCAGCCTATGCTCCTATTCAAACCATTCTACGAGGGGGACAAACAAATCAACGATCCCCCCCCAGTATAATGAGGGGATGCTTATACATCGAGTATGGGGATTAACCTTAAAAAGACACAACATTGGTCAGATCCACACCCACACCCCTTTATGGCTCAACGGCCACATGCCGGAACTGTGCACCATCCCGGACCCTACAATTTGGCCCACATATGGCGTGATCTACCTACACCAAGTCATGACCACTTCAGGGCCTAAAACGCTCCAGTCACTTAAAGACTAATTTTCCCTTCCAAACCACCTACTATTCAAATATTCACAGCTTCGCCATGCGCTACAGACCCAGTTTGCGGGTCTCGCTGCCTCACTAGATACCCCCACCTGTCTTGAATATTATATTAGGCACGGAACCTTCTAAGCTCATTTACACTCTTTACTTTTAGACTTCCTGGTATCATGGTATTGACTCAAAAGGCCAAATCCGTGTGGGAACAGGATGTTGGGGTTATTAGCGACTCAGATTGGGAGGAAATCCTTGAGGGTGTGAAAACAGCATCTCCTAAAATGTCGGATAGACTAACAGAACTTACCTGACACCACAAAGGTTAACTTGTTTTCAACCAACATGTAGTCCATTATGCCCTCTTTGTTCATCAGCCCCGGTACATTTTATCACCTGCTCTGGAACTGTCCAAATATGCAAACGTACTGGCTCCAAGTTGTCCACTTTCTACACGATAAGATGGGTTCTCCTGTTTTCCTAGACCCGAAACTTTGCCTACTGGGTTTATTGCTGGATACAGATGTAGAACACACGCACACACACACGCGCGCACACACACGCACACGTATTCCAGAGTATGGGATAAGTGGTTGGGAGATTGCGAGACCTGTACTTAAATGAAGTAAGTGCATATGCAGATTGCACCCCCAGCCCCCCCCCCCCCCTCGTGATATACCGCTAGGCAACTGTTTCACCTACCCTTTTTATAATGGGCTATACTCTAGTGCCGAAACCAAGTATTGCCATAGAAATATGTTGTTTACCCTGTTTGTTTTGCTTGGATCGATGGGACCAAGATGTTTGTTTCTTATTAATCTATTTGACATATGTATCTAAACACTTGTTGAAATATGTGCATTTCCTTTTCAATAAAGTTGTTTTTTCCAATTAAAAAAAAAGTGTTTTCCATTGCTTTGTGTCGTAATGCTTAGATTTGGGCACTGCAAGCAATATTTATCAGGTGTTGAAACGTGTAAATGTCTCAAAGTTGTAGTTAACTGCGCTATATAATTTTTCTTTTTAGTATCACCCAGGTGGGTTAGTTATGTCATATTGTGCTAGTATTCACAGCATATTGGTACATCATGCCAGACTTGCCTGTCAAACGTTGCCTTCCAGTGCTGCGGTGGGATTGATCCGGCAGGCCCCCAGTACTTCCATCCTCGCCCCATCTTCCTACCGGGTTTCGTGCCTTCGGCTGTTTGAATGTCTGGACCAAGATGATGTCACTGTCGCGCATGCGTACGGGGAGTCTTATTGCCGCAGCACAGATCAGAGCCGTAAATGTTTGAGCTACGCATGTGCAGCACAGTGTACATGGCGGATGACAGGCAGAAGGATGCATTTATGGCAGAGGAGATCGATTAGGTCTTTTCTGTCATATGCTGCCTGTCTACAAATTTTTGAAAAATAAATAGATAATAATAGAAGTCAGTGTGAATGCTTCTCAAATCATTTAGAAGGTTTTGATGTTGATTTTCTGTGATTCTGTAAGCAGTGGTTAACATGGCAAGCTGCTGACGTATTAAAGAAGACTGTCAAGTGCTAGTTGAACCCATCACAAGCAGCTGTCAACAGTTGATGAATGCATGTGGCATTTAGTAAGCTCTGACTCCAAACACCCATGAGACCTAGCCCTAAAGGAATTTTTACAGTCAGATAAAGAGCTTATAGCTTGTCTATTTAAGACTTTGTACTCTGGAGCAGGGATCTCCAAACTATGGCCCTCCAGCCGTTGCCGAACTACACATTCCAGGAGGCATTGTTATACTCTGACATTAACAGCAATGACTAAGCATGATGGTAATTGTAGTTCCCGAACAACTGGAGGGCCATAGTTTGGAGACCCCTGCTCTGGAGGATAGACAAGTTCTGGATTTGCTCATTTTAAAAGAATCACGAGACAGCGCTTTTGATTATTTTTAAATATTATACATTAAAGGAGAAGTATGGTAATCTAGGGGTAAAAACAATCATACTTACCTAGGTGAATACTGCATGTGTCCCCCGCCGCCTCTTCACCGAGAAACGAGCCACTGAACACCGCCGCTAGCTTTGTTCTTTCGGCTCCCCAAAAGGAGAGCTGCTGACTGTCAATTAGCAGCTCTCCTGCTCTGCTCCTCCACACTCACTGGAGTGCTGAGCTGTAGAGGGGTGGGAGCGGCTGTCTCAGCGTCTTGCTGAGAGGCTGAGACTGCCATCAGTCCAGGCACCTGGTGTATCCAGACTTCCGAAGTCGGGAGGACGTGGTGCCTGGACTGATTCCAGCGGCGTCAGCGGAAAGCGGACTTCAGATCGCTCTCTGCTGAAAACTGGTCACAGGAGTGCATAACGAATTGTGCTCCTGTGACCCTTAGGAGAAGCCCAGCCAAAAGTGCCCAGGCTGGACTTCTCCTTTTATTGAAGTGGGACATGGGTTAATCAAGCTAAGCATGGCTATGTTTAATAAACCTTTTGGATCGCTTAATATTAGTTGCTGTGGGTAACTGTACTTTTGCTTATTGCCTTTTGCCTTATTGAATAAGCTTATTAAAGTTGTGTGTTTTTGTAGAATATAATGACCCATTTTTATCATTTAGTGTGTGTGGCCTAAAAAGGCTGCAAATGCTTACTTTTTATTCTACCCACACTACCAAACACTGTTGCTTTGGAATCGTCCCCAGAAGTTTGCTGGGAAAAGGACACAAGTGTTGATCTCCTATGTTCACTGCAGGCAGTCCCCGGGTTACAAACAAGGTAGGGTCTGTAGGTTTGTTCTTAAGTTGAAATCTGTAGGCTGAAACAGGTACATTTTTTGAGTGTAGTTCCAGCCAAAAAAACTATTTTTAAGCTTTTTGGATAGCATAGGGAAGGGTTAACACCCCTGTAACATTTGTTTTGCTGTCTGAGGCCCCGTTCAGAGGATTCACCTCAGTTTCTGTCTCAATGACAATTGGATTTTGAAAATTTTGGGTTGTAGAAACAAGCCTTGGTGATAAAGCATCAGTGGAGGTACCTTTTTCCCATGATCTTACAGGAGAGAATTTCCCTTCCTAGGGGTAGATTTCCTCTCACTTCCTGTTGTCTCACTCCATTTGTAAGTAGGAGTCGTTTGTAACTAGGGGACCACCTGTAACTGGTTCTTCCCACCAACACCTACTACTACTGTGTTCTATAGTGATGTAGAGTTTGGCAGAACAAACCAGAGAGCGTTCCATGGACACAAGATCGACATTCCTAGAAATGTGAGTTTCTTAACAACCTAGCAAGATAATTTCTCAGTATTTGAGCAGCACTGAGTGGCACGAGGAGAGGTATGGTATATAGAGTCATCTTTTCAGATAATGTGCATTTTTTGATATTTATATTGATGACGGGTTGCTTTAATTGCCATTTATGTATCACAGCTATCTTCTGCAATAGAGAATCGGGTAAACATTGGAAAAAAATTACATTTATTGCAGTGTAATAGTTCGGGACTTTGCTTTTCATTGTCTGAGGGTTCTACATGTATATTTAGTAAGATCGACCATAACCATTTTCATCATCCATTTTAGATTGTCCCCCAATACGTTGGTGACCCCACACAAGAAAAACATGTTGGGCAATGGAAACTATGATGTCAACGTAATTATGGCAGCACTTCAGACCAAGGGATATGAAGCTGTGTGGTGGGATAAAAGAAGGTACAGATCTCATTAGAGTGCCATAATCAAAATATTGCTTTATTTTGATTAGATTAGTAAATGTCAAAATGGCATTTGTACATGTAAGAAAATTCTATTTATTTTTTTGAGTAGAGTTGCTATGCTGTACAGTGCTTGAGGTACATAAGATATTAATGTTTAATTAAATGTCAAGTATTGAAAAATATTCTATATATAAAAAAATATATATTTACAGTTTTTTTTTTCCAGAGTTCTAGCTACTTTGGCTTTGTTCACACTGGTGCATTGTTGGAAATATGTGCACAAGTGCACCCTTCACGTTTGTGACAGTAGTAGTAGAAGTAGTGAGTGTGCAGCTTGTATAACAGTGTGAGTTTGCTGTCTTCTCAAAATAACTCAACACAGTCATTAATGTCTAAACTGCTGGCAACAAAAGTGAGTACACCCCTAAGTAAAAATGCCCAAATTGGGTCCAATTAGCCATTTTCCCTCCTGGTGTGACTTGTTAGCGTTACAAGGTCTCAGGTGTGAATGCAGAGCAGGTGTGTTAAATTTGGTGTTATCGCTCTCACTCTCTCATACTGGTTATTGGAAGTTGAACATGGCACCTCATGGCAAAGAACTCTCTGAGGATCTGAAAAGAATTGTTGCTCTACATAAAGATGGCCCAGGCTATAAGAAGATTGCAAGACCCTGAAACTGAGCTGCAGCACGGTGGCCAAGACCATACAGCGGTTTAAAAGGACAGGTTCTAAAGATGATGCCCAAAAAAGCCTGCAAATGTTTGCTTAAGACAAGCAGACTAAGGACATGAATTACTGGAACCATGTCCTTTGATCTGATGAGACCAATATAAACTTATTTGGTTCATATGGTGTCAAGTATGTGTGGCGGCAACCAGGTGAGGAGTACAAAGACAAGTGTGTCTTGCCTACAGCCAAGCATGATGGTGGGAGTGTCATGGTCTGGGTCTGCATGAGTGCTGCCGGAACTGGGGAGCTACAGTTCATTGAGGGAACCATGAATGGTAACATGTACTGTGACGTACCGAAGCAGAGCATGATCCTCTCCCTTCGGAGACTGGGCCGCAGGGCAGTATTCCAACATAACGACCCAAACACACCTCCAAGACGACCACTACCTTGCTAAAGAAGCTGAGGGTAAAGGTGATGGACTGGCCAAGCATGTCTCCAAACCTAAACCCTATTGAGCATCTGTGGGGTATCCTCAAATGGAAGGTGGAGGAGCACAAGGTCTCTAACATCCACCAGCTCCGTGATGTCATGGAGGAGTGGAAGGGGGATCCAGTGGCAACCTGTGAAGGTCTGGTGAACTCCATGCCCAAGAGGGTAAGGCAGTGCTGGAAAATAATCGTGGCCACACAAAATATGGACACTATGGACCCAATTTGGACATTTTCACTTAGGGGTGTACTCAATTTTGTTGCCAGTGGTTTAGGCAGACATAATGGCTGTGTGTTGTTCTTTTGAGGGGGACAGCATATTTACACTGTTATACAAGCTGTACACTCACTACTTTACATTGTAGCAAAGTGTTAGTTCTTCAGTGTTGTCACAAACGTGAGGGGTGTACTCACTTTTGTGAGATAGAGAAAAAAAAAGTATGTATGTGTGTAAAATATTTTCATTTTTTTTTCTATCTATATTTCTAATGTGAGGGGTGTACTGGAACTGTGCTTCTATTTGTAGTCGCATAGTTCTGCCCATTTCCCTGCGAGTCCAGCCTGTCATTTATACCACCCACTCTAGAGAGCAAGGCTGGCTTCAACAGCTAGACGGCTGCAGGAAAAGATGTTTAATAGAGAATAAATTACTTTCTGACTCCAAATTTGCAAGTAAACGTTATACCAGATTGTGATTTTTTTTTTTTTTTTTTTTTTTCTATGAACCAAAACTTATAAATGCAATCAGGCCTACATATGTGTTTGTTTTGGGGTGGGGAGTGAGGGGGGGGGGGGGGGTTATGAAAATAAAACAGTATAGATACAAATTATATAAATTTTTTTTTTTTTTTTTTTTTTTTTTTTTTTAATTGCAGCCTTGAAAGCACATGCTTTTTCTGAATGCACAGGAATAAAAAGATGGTGCTGCTGAATTTGTACACCCTGTGATAGTTGCAATACGTTAAAATCATTATTGGCGCACAAAAACGCAACATAACTTGCACAGCTCCAAATAAATCTACAGCATAAAACTGTATTGAATTAATAAATAATAAATGTTAGATACCTTTTTTGCAAAACTGTGAAAATCAAAGATGTGAAAATAAGCATTTTGTGCTAAAAATAAAATAAAAATGGTGGGTGGCTTAACACTTCTACATTGTGTAATACCCAATCCAACTATACTATGTATACTGTGTTGGTCTGCATTCAGATAAAATGATGCAGGCATACATTTTTATTGTGACACAGTGCTTTACAACTCACAACATGCCGCAGCGTACTGTGTGTTGAATCTCTCTAATGGGCACAGACAGCAATTTAAAAAAAAAAAAAAAAACTGGCAGGGGTTCTGATCCCTCTACACTCTATCCAAAACTAAAAAAAAAGCCTTAAAGGGGAGTTCTGCCCACCCCTTTAAAAATTAAGTCAGCAGCTACCCATTCTGTAGCTGTTGACTTTTAACATTAGGACACTTACCTGTCCTGAAGTCCAGCGATGTCTGCACCGCAGCCAAAATTTACATCAGCTGGCCTGGGGGCTGCCATTGCGGGTAAGGGAACCCGGCAGTGTAGCCTTTTTCGGCTTTACAGCCGGGTCCCTGCTGCGCATTTGTGAAGCTCGCTGCGATCTTTTACTGGCCCAGCAGAAGGGGAGGGGGGCAGAACTGCTGAAGTAATTCGCTGTGGCCTGGTCTCCAGGAGTAGGGACAGGGTGGTACCTGTAAAATAGAACAGGTACCCACACTGACATGTCAAATCGCATGCCAAATCGGCCCGATGTGAATGTGGGCTTGGTTATACTATAAGGCTTACTGAGTTGGCCCGCTAGAAGTGGTTCTGCTCTGAGAATGGCCTTACATGCTTGGCATTTGAAAGGGTAAAACCTTATAGGGATTGCAATTGGTTATACCTCAAAGCATTGTCTGTTTAGTGAAAGCTATTGAGATGCTCGTCACAATTTTCATTGGGGTACTGTAATTTCTGTTTTCACTTTACGCTATTTTTCTATTTTCTTGTCATAACTAGTTTATTCTTTTTAACAGGGACGTTGGCTTGATCTCTCTTTCTAATGTCACAGGGTTCATTATGAACCTCCCATCAAGTCTGTCCTGGGGACCCTTAAAGCTCCCACTTAAGAGGCAGCACTGGATATGTGTGCGTGAGATCAGTGGCACTTATTTCAACCTGGATTCCAAGCTTAAGAGGCCCGAGCGGATTGGAAGTGATGATGACTTAAGGTAAACTGTGTATTTTATACAAGCAATCTGAGACTGGTTTTTAACCTTTCCTTTTCCAATTACTCATGTAACATCAGTTTTTCTTTTTAAAGCAGACCTTTCAATAACACTACAAGTCTGCCTTTTTTTTTTTTTTATCAAAAAAAGCAGTAATTTGAACTTCCATCTAGTGACTTTTGCCTAGGCTGAAATGATGAGTCTGCTGCATGCAAGAGAAAGCATTCTCTCATTACTTTAGTGATCAGACTGCAACATTATTACTTGTAGCAAGTCACAAGATGTGAGGTTGTTGCAGGGGCGGATCTGTTTCAGAAGTTTATAAACATGGCCAAGAACTGCACAGGCACCAGGACTTGCATGATTGTGTCAATTTTGAGCTATCAATCTCGGTGTACGAATTAGATGCTGTGATTGATGATTCCTAAATTAAATTGCCTATGTCCTTATGGATAAAATGCAGGTGGTGGCATTGTCAGGGGGAGTACTGTGTTCTCTGGGCGAAGTAATAAATGCTTGTATTTCATTTACACGTTACTTAAAGTGGTTGTTAACCCACTTCCATTACATCATCCCATCCTCTCTGCATTATTATAAGAAGTTTCCCTGTGCCTGTGTTTTGTAAAAAAAAAAAAAAAAAGCATGATTCTACCTGTATGAGCTCAGCTCTGGGCGCTCAGCTGATTCCTCTCCTCTGTTTTGACGCTGGCTCAAGGCTGCAGTGGGCAGGGCCGAGCCTTCCCTCTGACGTCAGCCGGGGAGGAGGGGGAGAGAGGAGAGACAGAGCACCGAGCTGCCGGCAATCAGCTGAGCGACGGGTGCGGAGCTCATACAGGTATAATCGTGCAGTTTTTTGGGTTTTTTTACTGAACACAGGCACAGGGAAACTTCTTATAATGGTGCAGAGAGGCTGGGATGATGTAATAGAACATATGAAAGCAGCAGGAGCAGGGGACACATTGTACGAGCAGAGACAGACAGAGGGGAGGGGGGAGAAGGAGACAGATAGCATGACTGAGGCACGCAAACGGACCACGGTGGCAGGGCTCAGCAACCATGATTATTGTGGTCTGTTTGCAGAGGGGAGGGCATAGCCAGGCAGGATCAGCCAGATATTTCAGGTGATACGGGGGTCCGAATGACACAGCACAAGCACAGTGCTGTATAACATGCTTTAAGGGAACAGGGTGTGTGTGTATGTATGTATGTATGTGTGTGTATATATATATATATATATATATATATATATATATATATATATATATATATATATATATATATATATATATATATATATATATATATATATATATATATATATATATATATATATATATATATATAATTTGTAGTCAGAGTCTTCACTTGGAATTGCGATAATCCTAACTACCAAGACCTGAGGTGTGCCTTGGCCTGGCTGGTCAGTATGCCTAAAAGAGGGCATACCCTGAATGAATGAAATGTAAATTAACCCCTTCCCGCCGACCGTACGCAGATATGCGTACTCGGCTTTCCGGGGTTATACCGGGATGATGCCCGCAGCTGCAGGCATCATCCCGGTACTGTTGTTTACAGCGGGCGATCGGCTACCCGTGTATAACAACCGATGCGGCTAAAAGCCGCTCGGTTGTTATACCGGAGGAGCGGGAGGGGACATCCCCCCCCCCCCTCCCGCCGCCTCCCGCCGCTGTTACCGGGCCTCCCGTGCGATCGGGAGGCCCGGTGTCCAATCGGGAATCTTCGGCGGCTGGGGGCGGGCTGGAACGAAGCTGTGAGCGGCTTCGTTCCAGCCTTCTTGTTGTAAACACGGAAGCGACGTCATGACGTCACTTCCCGTTTACTCGGCTGCCAATGGCGCCGAATTTAAAAAAGTACACAGTATTCAGAATCGCCGTTTTCGGCGATCTGAATATTTTGAAGTGTAAAGGAGGGATGGGGGGTCTTTTAGACCCCCCCATCCCTGCATAAAGAGTACCTGTCACCACCTATTACTGTCACAAGGGATGTTTACATTCCTTGTGACAGCAATAAAAGTAAAAAAAAAAAAAAAATTTTTTTAAAACACAATTTTAAAGTAAAAAAATAAATTAAATAAATAAATAAATAATTTTTTTTTTTTAAGTGCCCCTGTCCCCGCAAGCTCGCGCAGCGAAGAAAACGCATACGGAAGTCGCGCCCGCATATGTAAACGGTGTTCAAACCACACATGTGAGGTATCGCCGCAATCGTCAGAGTGAGAGCAATAATTCTAGCACTAGACCTCCTCTGTAGCTCAAACCTGGTAACCGTAAAAATGTTTTAAAGCGTCTCCTATGGAAATTCATAGGTACCGTAGTTTGTCGCCATTCCACGAGTGCGTGCAATTATAAAGGGTGACATATTTGGTATCTATTTACTCGGCGTAACATCATCTTTCACATTATACAAAAACATTGGGGTAACTTTACTGTTTGGATTTTTTAAAATTCATGAAAGTGTCCCTTTTCCAAAAATTTGCGTTTAAAACACCGCTGCACAAATACCGTGTGATAAAAAATATTGCAACAATCGCCATTTTATTCTCTAGATTCTCTGCTAAAAAAATATATATAATGTTTGGGAACTCTAAGTAATTTTCTAGCAAAAAATACGGATTTTAACTTGTAAACACCAAATTTCAAAAATAGGCTTAGTCATGAAAGGGTTAAATAATAAAAGTATGGGGACCCGGAAATGATCCGACGAAGGATTTGATGGAGGAGGAGGGATATATAGCCCTCAGACTCCACCTACAAATCCAGGCTAGCCTGCGGCCAGCCTTCAAACTTGTAGTCAGAGTCTTCACTTGGAAATGCGATAATCCTAACTACCAAGACCTGAGGTGTGCCTTGGCCTGGCTGGTCGGTATGCCTAAAAGAGGGCAAAAAGAGACCCAAAGTAGGTGTTATCTGAAAGCTTCAATGAAGGGCCAGCAACAGCCATCTGTCCGAGAAAATAGCGAAAGCCTGGATGCCTACAAAAGGGGATTACGTATGAGACAGCTAAAACAGGAGGAACTCCAGCGCCCCATGTACCTGATGATGAAAGAAGGGACCCCCTGTTCGGGACCCACAAAGTTGCCTCCGATCCTGACAAATTACCAGAAAAGGGTTTAGGATATGAGCCTAATATGGAAGGTAAACCTGGACATGTGAACGAACTGTTCGCGCTGAGAGGATGCATGGGGAAGGGAGAAAGAGCTGACCGGAGGAATCTTGCAGAGAAGGACGTATACTTGAATCTGATACCGTAATGACCACGAACCCCTAGCTTGTCCCTCTATACTAAACATAGAGAAGTTGTGAGCGTAGCAAAAGGGAATTGCCTAGAGCACTAAGCGGTAACTGAGCCAAGGGTGGAAGACAGGAAGTCTGAAACGCCACGAAAAAACTTGGCCGGTAACTGGTAGCCGTGCCAAGAGAACATCCCTGACTACCCTTATCACAGCTTAGAGAGGGTGAGCTGCTAAAAATGGACAGACTGACAGGAGTTTGTAGGGACCTGAAATGCTGGACACCTGTTAGATACTTTGATAGAGTTGGCAGATGGCCAAAATGTAGAGGCAATATGCAGTGAAAGCCAGAGACAGGAACATATGAAACCTTCCCACCCTTGGTAGAAACCCTCGGAATACTCTGCATAAGAACCATAGGCCAGATTGATCGCCTGTGACCAGGCTAGCCCCCTAGTTCCACATGCCACTGTGAAGAAACGCCAACCTCGACTGCAGGGGCCCAGAGAAGAGCAGGAGCCGGGGTCGTTGCTGACACCTCCGCTCTAGCCGAGCGGGCTATGATGCCCTCCATCCTGCCTAATGATTATAGCATGGACGTAAGAGCGTATTAAGTACAGCATGGAACTAGGTTAAGAATCATGCATAGAAACATGTTCTGCTGGTGGATGGAAGAGGTTGGGACGGAGTTAGGAATAACAACCTAAAAAATACTGCCCCCCCCCCATCTAAGGCCAGGAAAGGGGTACACCAGTGAAAAAACTCAGCTATAAGTTTGGTATGGTCCCCCCCCCCACATGATGGGGTGCTGCCATGCAACAACGGAGAGATGAATGCGAATTTGTCGCATCTGGAACGCGAATCATGCCCTGATCTAAGGAAACACAAGAGAAAAGAGAACAGACAACCAACCCATGAACAACAACACCCCTTCGTACCTGACAAGTATGAGGCTGTAGGTGCGGAAATGACAAGACCAACAGCGCATGAAAGTGAAACTAATGACAACGCCACCCTAGTGTTTACAGTAAGTGAGCCCGAGCAACCTGCAGCGCCAAGACAGGCAATTAAAAACGAACACTCAGGGCTGATGTACCCACAGACAGTGGTGGGTAGTAGTAAAGCTGTAATGGTGAACGTGCATGTTTGACGTATGTTATACGGGCGAGAAGATTGTGGGACG
This sequence comes from Aquarana catesbeiana, assembly GCF_042186555.1. Classification (NCBI taxonomy): domain Eukaryota; kingdom Metazoa; phylum Chordata; class Amphibia; order Anura; family Ranidae; genus Aquarana; species Aquarana catesbeiana. Next base: position 97,697,353 of record NC_133330.1, read on the forward strand.
ACAATCAATTAAAAACAAAACCTCAGCCTGTATGGGTCCATAGACGTGACAGACCCTGGATGTGAGCACTAGCTAACAGAAATGCTACTAAATGAAAGGCTATGACAGAAAACAGACAGGAAGCAAACTGAAACCCTCAGGGCTAGTGTACCCACAGACCATGGTGGGTAGTCACACAGTTGTGATGAAATGAACATTCATTGTATGACGTATTGCACTAGCTAACAGAATGCTACGACAGAAAACAGACAGGTAGCAAACTGAAACCCTCAGGGCTAGTGTACCCACAGACCGTGGTGGGTAGTCGTACAGTTGTAATGAAATGTGCATCATATGACGTATGTTATATGGGTGAGAAGATGTGGACAAACATTTTAAACGAAACCTGAGCCTGTATGGATTCGTAGACGTAACAGACCCTGGATGTGAGCACTAGCTGACAGGAATGCTACGAACGTAATGCTACGACAGGACAAATCTACGAAAGAAAGCTACACAGGAAACTGCTACAAAAGAAAAAAATGCTACGACAGGAAAATCGCTACGAATGAAAGCTACACAGGAAAATTGCTACGACCGGAAAATCGCTACGAAAGAAAGCTACACAGGAAAATGCTACGACAGGAAATGTTATGAATTAAACTATACGGGAAAATAAAAAACTACGACAGGAAAAATGCTGCGACAGGAAAATCATGACGACTGAAAAGCTAAGACAGGAAAACATAATGAATGAAAGCTACACGGGAAAATGCTGCGACAGGAAAATCGCTACGACAGAAATGCTACGACAGGAAAATCGCTACGAATAAAAGCTACACAGGAAAAATCGCTATGACAGGAAAATCGCCAGGAATGCAATAAATTAAATGCTATCACCCAAAATGCTACTAACGAAAAGCTATGACAGAAATGCTACAATCGAAATGCTGTGACAGGAAATGCTACAAATGAAAGCAACGAATGAAATGCTATGTACGAAAAAGCTATGACAGAAATTAACTAAATGCTGTGACAGGAAACGCTATGATCGAAAAGCTGCGACAGGAATGCTACCCTTGAAACAGAAATGCTGCGAACAATGACAGATGCTGACAGATTGTAGAAATCCAGCAAGAACTGAGCAGATCTAGTATTGACGTCAGTCATATGGTAGTGAACCTAGGGCACTGCTTAACACCAGAAATAGGAATACTCCTGCTCCAGTTACATGAATCAACTCCCCGTATGCATGGCCCCTCCCCAGGACCGTCAGCGACAGACCAACTGGTTTCTCTGCCCCCTCCCCCTCGTGCCTGTTTCCTTTGGCTGAGTGCTTGCTGAGTATGCATTATAGTTGCTAAACATATATGTATAGCGTTCCTGGTGTTTGGCCAGCAGTCCAAATGAGGTTGCTAGACATCCCAGATGCTGGATGAAAAGCTGAAAACAGGGAGCTAAGGAAACACAAAAGACCACCGTTAGCTGAACATTTCTTAAATTAGCGTGGGAACAGTTGGTATGGACATGGTGGTTATGGCTGGAGGTGTATACATGAAGACGTGTCCACCCGGAGAATGAAGAGTATGGTGAGCCTGGATCTGTACATTGCTAAAACTGAGCATGTTTTGTCACACCCACAGTCGAGGTGATACACAGCCCACGTCCCTGCATTCCCACTGGCAGAGGTGGACGAGCCCTGCGTTTGGCTCCAGCTTGATGCCACCATGAAATGAATGGGAGCACAGCACCTGAGCTGTAGCTGCCCTCCTGGGCTCGGCACCGCCAGCTGCTCTGGAGCCCAGAACTGGCCATTACGGGCGCCAGAGCTTCCAACATCCCCCACATAGAGCATTGTTGCAGCTTCAGGAAACCTGCAACAAACCCCCCCCCCCCCGGAGTGAACAGGCTGAGAATTGCGGGATTTAATGTTTGAGCATTGTTGAGGTTTGCGAACACTTGGCTGTGAATGAGGACCTGAGCTGCATTAAACGGTATACTGCCCCATTCATCCACAAGGGGGCGATATTTATCTCTTTCAGGCTGTATGTTGCTGTAATATACCGTGGCCACTTCCCTCATACTATGTGCAGATATAGATGGACAAACCAGCAGAAAAGACGGAGAGAGGGGTGATTGTGCAGAAATAGGCTTGGAATTTCAATCATTTAACAAATGATGTTTGTGAATTTCCCTGTACCCGTATCTGAGTTCTCTTAGACCATAAATATGTTTGTACTTTCCCGAGCTTCACGGAGAGGAGGTAAATGACACAATACCCAGAAACCCAGCTTTAGCACAACTCTGCCAAAAAGCAGGTGGACCTCCCCTGTGACAGGACAGACATCCCCCCCACGAGCCGACACACCCACGCTGTCGGCTGACCTCCCGCTGAGAACGGGCTGACACCTGAGCAGGATGGATGGCATCCACTGCAGACCCTCTGTTGATGCCATCCGCTCGCACCTACCGGAACCGCGAGCGAGAACCCTGCAGCCGACTGCGCTGCTACTCTGCTGGCGGAAACCGGAAGTGATGCGATAATGCCCTATGCACCCGGAAATGATCCGACGAAGGATTTGATGGAGGAGGAGGAGGGATATATAGCCCTCAGACTCCTACAAATCCAGGCTAGCCTGCTGCCAGCCTTCAAACATATGTTTTTGTTAACAAACACTGTAATATTCATGCAGTTTGCATTAAAAATATATGTGATGGTGGTCTGGAGAAGTAGTGCATTCAAGATGACCCCCATACCTCAAATATTTTCTTAATTGCAATGCAATTGAGGCATTGGCTTTTCTGCCCAGTGTCAATACTACAAAGTGCTTAACCTTGCCCAGGAGTTTGTTGGTGTTGTCATCTGGCAATGGGTCCAGATCTAGCAAGACAACACTTAGGTACCCCTTCATTGTCTCCAGCAGTTACCAACGTGATACAAACTGTCTTTAACAATTTACCTGTTAAATGCAGCAAAAGCATGCATCCCTGCCCTTTGGAAGCGGCCCATAACTCCATCCTTATTTTTCTGAAGTTAATGAAACCATGAGTATGGTAGATCTGACTGCCTCACTCAATAACAAAGAGGAGAAATCCAGGCTCTCCTTCTTCCCATGGATTAACTTCATGTGATACAAGGCCACTATATCCTATAGTTTCCCTTTTTTTTCCCCACAAAAATGTCAGTTACATACTGAACCTTAAAACATTTAGCTTTTATTGTGTACCCACAAGTCTTATACATATTACTTTTCTAAACAAATAGGGCTTAGTTTAGTAGCAGATCTGGGTGCATATTTTTATCCTAGGTTTTAAATGGGGAGGAAGAGGGAAAATTAGGAAAAATACAATTCCCTGCCACTTCCTATATGACTTTGTTTGCACAGCCCCAAATATTTGTCTCTGATTTTAATCATCAGTCTCCTGACTAAAAAGACACAAAAAAGAAAACGTTCATCATGCAAGTTTTTTTTTCTGCTTGCTACAGTACAGCAAGACTCGCACAAAAATGTTTTCCCTGTATATTGTTAAAGTAACTTAAACTAAAAGTGACTTTGTACAGATTTGTGAACACAGAATTTCTCAATGAAACTATTCGCCTTTGTATGTTTTGATACTTTCCTAAAAAAATTGTTTGGCATCCACTTTATGTGATAGGACTTGCTGATTTTAATGGGGTTGGGGTATTTTCAGATTTATTTGTAATACATGGTGATCTATTACACTTTTTTTTTTTTAAACCATTGTGTGACCACTTCTCTTTGACCAAGAAAGGGGTAACTCGGGTGGGGGGGGGGGGGGGGGAAGGTTCACCTCCATTATATGGCAGAAACTTCCTTTTTTCTGTTTTAAGCTATCCTTTCAATCAGTTCATGTAGTGGACATAGAGCCCTGCATTGGAAGAAAAACAGGTGAGAGGTTTTTGAGGTTTTTTTGTTTTTGTTTTTTTTTGGGGTTTTTTTTGTTTTTGTTTTTTTTTTTTTTGCCACATCAGCGAGATATTTCTCTGGGAGTCATGTTTCATTTTTAAATTTCAAACATTGTCCCTTCATTTCATCACATCATAGTGGCAACTTTTATCCCTATTATACAAAACTTTTACATCACAAGAAGTACCCTTAGTGCGCTGAGATGCAGTCTTGTTTTAACATCACTACCAAAAACATGCACCCCCTCCCAACCCACTCCCCACCCCAAACCGCGGTTTGGGAAGAGGTGAGAGGTTAATCTCTTGTCTTTTTAAAATATTGTCCTAAATTATTAAAGTATATCCAAGACCAATTTTTTTTTTTTTTTTTTTTAATTTGGTTATGTTTTCCTTGTTTTATTTCTTTTTTTAGCTCCTTGTATTCCATATAAGATATTGCCTTTTATTTTCTGTCCTGGAGACACATCAGGTATTGTTAGAAAATGTCCCAAAGGGAGATTAAATTTAGTCTTTAATAGAGGTTAGTGAAACAGGGATCTTCATTAGATTTCCTTTCACCTTCTGTTTTGGTGATTACTGTAACATTTTTGATTTGACATCGCTTTCTGTCCTATTGACAATCGTAACCAGGACTAATAAAGAGGGTGAATCTCCCCAATGAGCACACAGTAATAAAATCTATGTATGTTGGTACCCCAAAAAAAAGTATATCCCTTCAGGGCAACAGTCGCTACGATTGACTATGAACATTTATGTATTACCTACGCATGTCACATGTGGAATGATTGTACTGAACAAAGGAAAAATGTTTGTGCATTGGAAAACTGTACATCTTTGTGGGAAATAAAAACATTTAATTAAAAAAAAAAAAAAAAAAGTAGACCTAAATGCCAGTTTTTTATTTATTTATTTTTTTTACCTTTTTAATGTATTCTATGGTAAAAAAAAAAAAATCTAAGTACAGCACCCCCCAGCCCCCCTATACTTACCTGAGCGTGATCCCAATCCAGCTATGTGCACAAGAGCAGCGGCTCTCTTTCCTCATTGGCTGAGAATGGCAGAGGCAGGAACAAAGCTAAGCGTGGGAATGTGGATGTCCCAATACCAGAGAAGGGGCACTTTACCAGGCCAGTTGCACTGTCCTGCGCATGCACACTAGAAGGCAGGAAAGAAGCGTTTATGGCAGAAGACACATTAACCGTGTTGCCACTCTTCTGCCTGCTGGTTAAACTTTAGTTTCACTTTAAAATCCTGGGTTTGCCTTTACTGTATTGGGTGCTAAAAGTATCTGCCAGCTTTAAGCACTCCCATGTTGCACACTACCTCTACTCACAAGCTGTCACTGAAATTAAGTATTTTTCTAAAGAGGCTATCAGCTGAAATGCAAGCATCTTTTACTGCTGCTATGCATCTACCAAGTACAAGCCCAATACCAGAACCTTGATGTCCACTAGTTTGACTATATATTTGGCCTACTTTTATACCGCTTTATCTATAACTAACCAATCCGGAGTTGAGTTTTCTTTCTGACCACAGATTTTATCAAACATAATTTCTTAGATTTTTTTTTTCTCCTTGCAGGAAATTTTTGCAACATCAACTAAGGGGAAAAAACTGTGAGCTACTCTTAGTAGTGCCAGAAGAAGTTGAAGTTCATCAGCGCTGGCGGACTGACCTGTAATAAACTTTGGATTTTTTTTTTTTTTTTACTATATTTTTTTTTTTTTCCATTCACTACAGTTTATTATGTATTGACAATCTCTGTATTGGATGCAGCCCTGTATTTGTCCTTCAGAAGAAAAAAGTCAAATGAAATGGAGGCTTTGGCCCTTTCACATCTGACAGTGCAATATGGAGAAGTAATCCACAGGTTCTTTTTGTTTGTATATATCAAAACAAGAGGAGGCTGATTCATCTCAGTAAAGTCTAAATGAAAAAAGTAGTAATGAATGGTGTTCTGTGGGCTACCAAATGAGTATAGTGCAGAAATAATTATAATTGAAAGGAACAGGTTTATGCATGCTGATGGTTGTGATGGAATCTCTACAGTACATTTTTTTTTTTTTTTCTTCTTTTTTTTGATAAATGTTTCAGGTTAACGCTGTAATTTTTACAGGATACCTGTGGTATAAGCCATTGATCAGGATGAAACCCATTATATATTCACGAGGAACACCTTGGATAATTATAAACAAACTGAGCCATCCTTGTATATGCACAATATCTAAAAGCTTCAGTTCTTAAAAAAGAGAAAAAAAAAAAACAAAAAACGAAAAAGTGCTCTTTATAACCTAAGAAATAATTGTATATGTGGACATAAACAGTACACATTATTTTGTTTTATCTTTATAATACTCCCTCTACAAGCAGACATTGCCTGTTTTTTATATCCATGTCTGTGCAGTTATACTGGTGCGATCTGATTAGTTTACATGTTCAGCCAAAATATGATCTTACTTGAAAGCAATTTCTAAACACTATATTCAAGTAGTGCTGAAAGACTAAAGGAGGTCCCTTTCCTGGTGCCTAATTTCAGTCTATATACTGTTTTGTGTTTTTTCTTTAAAACTATACCACACTAATGGATAATGGTTCTGTTCTACAACCGGAGTTCAAGGTAATGTATGCCTGTGTCCACTATTTTGTCTCAGCTTTGTAATATGGTAGTACTATGATATAACTTCTTGCCTTTGCTTACACCATTTAACATCCTGACTTTCCAAACTCCATCACTCATGTAAAATCATTGGATATGTGTTTGTTGCACAATGCTATATGTAGAAAATTTATAGCAAGGGCAAACTGTTTAATTTCATAGAAACCCTGGGTTATTACTGGGTAAGAAATAATTTACTTAAGCTGAACTCCACTAGATATACAATAGTACCAGTTAATGCAGTTATGAAGTCAACACTCAGATTGGGAAAGGGAAGGCCAGCACTAGAGCCAGTTACACTTCTGCACATTGGAATGAATTTGCTGCTTTCCCTTCATTGTGCAGCCAGTAGGCTGAGGATTTGTCCTTCACCAAGCTGTGCTGCCGTGAGAACTTAGCTGTACAGTGTGACTGGGTCACAAGACTGGCTGCACAAATTCTTTAGCAGGTTAAACAGTTCCCATAGGTCTATCTAGAGTTTAGCTTTAAAAATGGTGCTTTGTGGAAATAGGAGGAAACTGTTTTTGATCGGGGGGGGGGGGGGGGGACATGCAGAACGTGACATGCCCAACCAAACTGATGCTTTTTTTATTGCATTGCAAGAAGCAGGACAATGAGATTTTTGAATGGCCACTTCTGGAAATACCACCTTTTTATTTTGCACCAGTATTCATGTATATAATAATGTGTTATGTTTCAGGTGGGTAACATTTGAACAGTACAGTAAATAGGAGGAGAAATGCATATATTCAACTAAGAAACTGATAACCGGACAATAATAAACAAACATAAGTACCATATTTTCACTATGCTTTGTGGACCATGTTGAAGCATTTGAATTCAGCAGTTGTGACTTAAAGAAACAAAATTCAGAATTTAGTGCCTGTAATCTGTTGCTGTAGAAACGTGTCCCTTAGGGTTCATGCCACAAGTGTTCTAGTCAGACGCTCTGTTTTCTACTCAAACACACGCAGCGATGTTTGAAAGGAAACTGCAGAATTTAAAAAGAATAGGCTGCGTTCAACCTGTTTTAACTGCAGTTCAAAGTACCCAGATAGGGCATGCTGTATCCGAAGAGGCACAAAGCAGGTCGAATGCAGCCTTTGACTTCTCATTTGTATTGCTCGATTAAAGTCAGTGGGATTTTGCTGACCTGCATTGAACATGCGTTCCAAATGTACATCAAATGCAGGAAAACAGCGCCCTGTGACTTGAGCTCAATTATTGTCTGTATGACTGGTTTTAATACAGTTACAGCACGCACTTACATTGGTCAGTCATTAAGATTATCCAGTCTATAAAAAGTCTCGCAACAACAACGGTTTCTAAACTATATGCTGTGTTAATTGTATTGTACTGGTCTGGTGGTACAATATATACAAAAGCCTCTTGTTTGTTTTGAACTAATGTATTTTGATTATTAGGTGAAGGCCATGTTTACCAAGCAGCTGTGGGCTGTATTGCCTTTATCCTCAATGCTTTTTTAAGGTTGACGTAACAGGAATAATGGGGGGGGGGGGGGGGGGGATTACAATGGTGCAGAAAATTTGTGTGACTGGTGTGCTCCACAGCAGGTAGTCTGTCTGCACCACCCGTGCAAGTTTCCATTTCAGAGAAATAGAAACTGGTCGGGGTTCTGCACCTAATCAATGAATGGACTGTGGCCGTTTTTAATATAGAAAACTGGCACAAGTCCCTGCCATATAGGATGTGAACTATCTGCCAGCAACTTTGATAAGTAGGTCTGGCGCTCTATATACCGTTTTTGGCACAGACACTGCATAGAAAACTAAGCAGATCACTCCTAATATTTGTTATTTAGGGGCAGGCTCTGCTCCATTTTCTCAGTTTAGGCTAGGTTCACATATGCTGCGGGTCACAGCATGGGGTCCGGTGCGTCCCTGTTCACCAATTCAGGTGTGAATCGGGTCCAAATTTTTGCCTGAGTTTGCAGTTGAATTGGACCCAAAGATGCACAGGACCCTTTTTAAATGTGAACTGCAGCTGCCCCAGAGCTGTGTGACCTGGCTCCATTGAGAGCCAGTCACACTCTCCTGTCATGCAAATTAGATGCGGAGAAACCCCCACATTCAATTCACATGTGTGTGAACCCAGCCTTAGAGTGCCTGAGCCACTCTTTTTGTTGATGCCCACTCAATGTTTGGATTTTTCGTAGATTTGGCCATTTGTATTAAGTATGTAATTTAAGAATAAGTTATTTTTTTTATCAGGAAATAGACTGGGAGGGAACCTGTTTAATTACAGCTGTTACTGCACTAAGTATCTGACAGCCAATTCTCTATAGCAGGGATATGCAATTAGCGGACCTCCAGCTGTTGCAAAACTACAAGTCCCATCATGCCGCTGCCTCTGGGTGTCATGCTTGTGGCTGTCAGAGTCTTGCTATGCCTCATGGGAGTTGTAGTTCTGCAACAGCTGGAGGTCCGCTAATTGCATATCCCTGCTCTATAGTACAACATTAAATGCTCAGTGGTCACAGTTTGCCAAGTTACATATTACTAGCCTCAGAGTTGCAAGCAGGTTTTGCATGTTGAAATGTCTCTTTCGAGTATCAGTCCTTTGTAATCATCCTCTCTGATTCACCTAAACACCTGCCTGGCATGACAAACTGGCCTAAAAGTGAGTGATTTATAGTAGGTGGGGAGCAGACAGTACAACTATTTTTTTTCCAATAAAATAATTTGCTACAAAGGCTGGAAATAGAAAGCAAAGGTGGCGAAACTACAAGTGAATCTTTTTTATGCTATTTTCTGTGCTATTTGTTTACAGAGAAAATGTATTTTGTTATCCAAATATAAAATAAAGCAAAATTACAAAGGCCTTTTTGGTGAAATTATTTCCATTACTGAAACACTTTTACTATTGTACAGTATCATAACTTCTAAAGTGATTGTAAAGCTTCAATCATACAGTGCCTTGCAAAAGTATTTGCCTCACAACCTGGAATTAACATGGATTGTTTGAGGATTTGCATAATTTAATTTACAGAACATGCCCACAACTTTGAAGACGTTTGTTTGCTTCACAATAAAAAAAAATAGGACAAAATAACCGAAAAAGTCAGTTTGCATAACTATTCACCCCCCTAAAGTCAATACTTTGTAGAGCAACCTTTTGCAGCTATCACAGCTCCAAGTCGCTTTGGATAAGTCTCTGAGCTTGCCACATTTTACCACTGGGATTTTTGCCCATTCCTCCTTGCAAAACTGCTCCAGCTCCTTCAAGTTGGATGGTTTGTGCTTGTGAACAGCAATTTTTAAGTCTGACCACAGATCTTCTATTGGATTAGATCTGTGCTTTGACTAGGCCATTCCAACATATTTACATGTTTCTCCTGAAACCACTCAAGTGTTGCTTTAGCAGTGTGTTTGGGGTCACACATAGCATTTTTCTTTGGCTAAATATTTTAGTCTGGTCAGACCAGAGCACCTTCCTCCATACATTTTGGGAGTCTCCCACATGCCTTTTCACAAACTGAAAACATACTTTTTTGCTGAAAGTAATGGCTTTCTTCTGGCCACTCTGCCATAAAGCCCAACTCTATGCAGCGTATGGCTTATTGTCATCCTATGTACAGATACTCCAGTCTCTGCTGTGGAACTCTGCAGCTCCTCGAGGTTTACTTTTTTCTGTGCTGCCTCTGATCAATGCCCTCCTTGCCCGGTCCCTGAGTTTTGGTGTGCGTCCGTCTCTTGGCAGGTTTGCAGTTGTGCCATGTCCTTTCCGTTTGGTTATGATAGATTTGATGGTGCTCCTAGGGATCATCAAAGATTTGGATATTTTTTTTATAACCTAACCCTGACTTGTACTTCTCAACAACATTGTCCCTTACTTGTTTGGAGAGTTCCTTGGTCTTCATGGCAGTGTTTGTTTAGTGGTGCCTCTTGCTTAGGTGTTGCAGCCTCTGGGAGCTTTAAAAAGGTGTGTATATGTAATGACAGATCATGTGACACTTAGATTGCACACAGGTGGACATCATTTCACTAATTATGAGACTTTTGATGGTAATTGGTTGCACTAGAGCTTTTTATGGGCTTCATAACAAAGGGGGTGAATACATACGCACATGCCAATTATCATTTTTTTATTGCTGAAAAATAGTTTCATGTATATATTTTTTGAATTTTACTTCACCAATTTAGACTATTTTGTGTTCTGATCCATCACATATAATTCAGATTAAAAAAAAACATTCAACTAAAGGCTGTAATGTAACAAAATCGGTAAAAAGCCACGGGGGGGGGGGTGGTTGGTGAATACTTTTGCAAGGCACTGTGTGTGTGTGTATATGTGTGTGTGTGTATGTATATATGTATATATATATATATATATATATATATATATATATATATATATATATATATATATATATTACACACAGTGGGGATGGAAAGTAATCAGACCCCCTTAAATTTTTCACTCTTTGTTATATTGTTGTATTGCAGCCATTTGCTAAAATCATTTAAGTTCATTTTTTTTTCCTCATTAATGTACACACAGCACCCCATATTGACAGAAAAACACAGAATTGTTGACATTTTTGCAGATTTATTAAAAAAGAAAAACTGAAATATCACATGGTCCAAAGTATTCAGACCCTTTGCTCAGTATTTAGTAGAAGCACTCTTTTGATCTAATACAGCCATGAGTCTTTTTGGGAAAGATGCAACAAGTTTTTCACACCTGGATTTGGGGATCCTCTGCCATTCCTCCTTGCAGATCCTCTCCAGTTCTGTCAGGTTGGATGGTAAATGTTGGTGGACAGCCATTTTTAGGTCTCCCCAGAGATGCTCAATTGGGTTTAAGTCAGGGCTCTGGCTGGGCCATTCAAGAACAGTCACGGAGCTGTTGTGAAGCCACTCCTTCGTTATTTTAGCTGTGTGCTTAGGGTCATTGTCTTGTTGGAAGGTAAACCTTCGGCCCAGTCTGAGGTCCTGAGCACTCTGGAGAAGGTTTTCATCCAGGATATCCCTGTACTTGGCCATATTCATCTTTCCCTCAATTGCAACCAGTCATCCTGTCCCTGCAGCTGAAAAACACCCCCACAGCATGATGCTGCCACCACCGTGCTTCACTGTTGGGACTGTATTGGACAGGTGATGAGTAGTGCCTGGTTTTCTCCACACATACCGCTTAGAATTAAGGCCAAAAAGTTCTATCTTGGTCTCATCAGACCAGAGAATCTTATTTCTCACCATCTTGGAGTCCTTCAGATGTTTTTTTTTTAGCAAACTCCATGCGGGCTTTCATGTGTCTTGCACTGAGGAGAGGCTTCCATCGGGCCACTCTGCCATAAAGCCCCGACTGGTGGAGGGCTGCAGTGATGGTTGACTTTCTACAACTTTCTCCCATCTCCCAACTGCATCTCTGGAGCTCAGCCACAGTGATCTTTGGGTTCTTCTTTACCTCTCTCACCAAGGCTCTTCTGCCCCGATAGCTCAGTTTGGCCAGACGGCCAGCTCTAGGAAGGGTTCTGGTCGTCCCAAACATCTTCCATTTAAGGATTGTGGAGGCCACTGTGCTCTTAGGAACCTTAAGTGCAGCAGAAATTTTTTTGTAACCTTGGCCAGATCTGTGCCTTCCCACAATTCTGTCTCTGAGCTCTTCAGGCAGTGCCTTTGACCTCATGATTCTCATTTGCTCTGACATGCACTGTGAGCTGTAAGGTCTTACATAGACAGGTGTGTGGCTTTCCTAGTCAAGTCCAATCAGTATAATCAAACACAGCTGGACTCAAATGAAGGTGTAGAACCATGTCAAGGATGATCAGAAGAAATGGACAGCACCTGAGTTAAATATATGAGTGTCACAGCAAAGGGTCTGAATACTTAGGACCATGTGATATTTCAGTTTTTATTTTTTAATAAATCTGCAAAAATTCAGTGTTTTTCTGTCAATATGGGGTGCTGTGTGTACATTAATGAGGAAAAAAATGAACTTAAATGATTTTAGCAAATGGCTGCATTATAACAAAGAGTGAAAAATTGAAAGGGGTCTGAATACTTTCCATCCCCACTGTGTGTGTGTGTATATATTTGTGTGTGTATGTATATGTATGTATATGTGTGTATGTATATGTATGTATGTATGTATATATATATATATATATATATATATATATATATATACACACACACACATTATAATATGTATGTATGTATATAGTGTGTGTGTATATAATTTTTTTTTTTTTTACATGTTATACTTGCCGTCTCTGTGCAATGATTTTACACATAGGGGCCCTGAACCTCCTTCTCAGGTCCTCCGCCGGCACTCTCCGCTCCTCTTGTTCCTGGTTGGCCCCTATTGGAAGTAGCTTCACATGGGGACTCACCTGAGGGCTCGCAGTCAGACAGACAGTGCGACTCCATCCCGCCCCCTGCTGCTGCTGCTTCTGTGAGCAGAGAAGAGAGAGCTGCTGCAAACAGACACAAAGCTGGATTGGGAAAGGATTCAAGTAAGGATAAGGTGGGTAAGGGGGCGATACAGATACAGGGACATTTTTTTTTATTTTCAGTTAACAGCAAATTCTATGTGTGTGTGTGTGTGTGTGTGTGTATACACTGGAGATCAAAATTAGAGAACAATTGATAAACACTTCATTTTTTTTTAATTTTTTTTTTTTTTTTTTTTTCTGAAATAATGTAATCTTCATTGCTGAACATTTAATGGAATTTTTGTTGTGGTTATACCGTGCTAATAGGACAGTGTTTTTCAAAATAACCAAGGCGCTTAACAAAACAAAAAAACAACAACTTTATTTTGTAGAAAACACAATGATCAAAATTAGAGAACAGCAATGACTGTAGCTTGGAGAAAGATTACTAAATATCTGAAGGTTTCAACAATTAGTAGGAAAGATACAGGCCCTTGCTTTGAATGACTTGAGCACATCTGCTGCCACAGGACATCACTAGTCTCTCACACTGATCTGGTTTCCTTTCGTCTCTTCCAGAGTTCGGTGACTGCAGTGGGTTTCTTGGACATAATTTTGTTGCCAAGGATTTTCCAGAGGTTTTCTATTGGGTTTATTACAGGCCTCTGGGCTGGCCATTTTAATTATTTCAGTGATTTCAGTTTCACTGAACTGCTTTACCCATTTTGCTGTGTGACAAGGCATTGTCGTGCATGAAAATTGCTGGATGATTGGGTGATGAATGCAGGGAAGGAACCGGATGTTGTCAAAGAAGGTTCTGATAAACATTTGCACTCTCTGCCATGTTTGGCGCACAAACACTGCACATCCCCAAAAGAACACCATACCCACCGGGAAGCATGGTGGTGGCAGCATCATGCTTTGGGGCTGTTTTTCTTCAGCTGGAGCAGGGGCCTCAGTCAAGGTAGAGGGAATTATGAAGCATTCCAAATATCAGTCAATATTGGCACAGAACCTTCATGCTTCTGCTAGAAAGCTGAACATGAAGAGGAACTTCATCTTTCGGCATAACGACCCAAAGCATACATCCAAATCAACAAAGTAATGGCTTCACCAGAAGAAGATTAACGTTTTGTAGTGATCCAGCCTAAGCCCAGATCTGAATCCCATTGAAAATCTGTGGAACGATTTTAAAGAGGGCTGTGCATGGGAGATGCCCTCACAATCTGACAGATTTGGAGTGTTTTTGCAAAGAAGAATGGGCAAATATTGCCAAGTCAAGATGTGTCATGCTGATAGACTCATATCCAAAAAGACTGAGAGTAATAAAATCAAAAGGTACTTCAACAAAGTATTCGTTTAAGGGTGTGCACACTTATGCAACCATATTATTTTATTTTTTTATTTTTATTTCCCTCCACCTAAAAGATTTGTTGTTCAACTGAGTTGTACAGTTTATAGGTCACATTAAAGTTCTGAAATGATTTTTGTCTTTTTTTTTTTTTTCATCACAGAAATCTGACATTTTACCAGGGGTGTGTGTATGTGTGTGTATATAAAAAAAAATATATATATATTATAATTACAGTCGTGCTCTCAAAAAAGTTTACATACCCTGGCAGAAATTGTGACATTTTAGCATTAAAAATATGATTGATCATGCCAAAAAACTTTTATTTAAGAATAGCAAACGCATGAAGCCATTTATTATCACATCATTTTTTGGATCCTTTTTAAATCGTAATAACAGAAATCGCCCAAATGGCCCTGATAAAAAGTTTACATACCCTGGAATGTTTGGCCTTGGTACAGACACAGAAGGTGGCATACACAGGTTAAAATTGCAATTAAATGTTAATTTCCCACATTTCGTGGCTCTTTAAACACAATTATTGTCTGTATAAATTGTCAATGAGTTTGTTCGCTCTCAAATGGATGCACTAAGCAGGCTAGCCACTGAGCCATGAGGAGATAGAAAAGAACAGTCAAAAGACCTGCGTAACAAGGAAATTAAACTTTACAAAGATTGAAAAGGATATAAATAGATATCCAAAGCCTTGAATATCCCAGTCAGTACTATTTTTAATCATTTATTAAGAAGTGTAAAATTAGGGGCTCTTTTGATACCGAGCCAAGGTCTGGTAGACCAAGAAAGATTGCAGCCACAACTAGCGGAAGAATTGCTCAGGATACAAAGAAAAACCCACAGGTTACCAGCAGGAGAAATACAGGCTGCTCTCCAAAAAGACGGTGTGGTTGTTTTTAAGGAGCACAATTCAACAATACTTGAACAAAAAAGAGCTGCATGGTTGAGCTGCCAGAAGGAAGTCTTTACTGCGCCAATGCCACAAAAAAGCCAGTGAGGCATGTCAAGGTGTTGGGCATATTGTAACTGGAACTTTGTAGTGGAACTTTGTACAGTAAAGGCTTCTTTCTGGCAACTTTGTTCAAGTATCATCGTATTGTGCTCCTTAAAAACAACCACACCATCTTTTTCCAGAGCAGCCTATATTTCTCCTGAGGTTACCTGTGGGTTTTTCTTTGCATCCTGAACAGTTCCTGTGGCAGTTGTGGCTGAAATCTTTCTTGAGCTACCTGACCTTGGCTTGGTATCAAGAGATCCCAAATTTTCCACTTCTTATTAAGTGATTGAAGTCCAGACTGGCTTAGGATATCCTTTTCATATCCTTTTCCATCTTTGTAAAGTTTCATTACCTTGTTATGCAGGTCTTTCTTATCGTACATCATGGGACACAGAGCCATAGTAGTTACTATGTGGGTTATAGGCCACCTTCAGGTGATGGGCACTGGCACGCCCTAAGATAAAAAGTCCACTCCCTATATAACCCCTCCCACTACTGGGAGTACCTCAGTTTTTTTGCCAGTGTCTAAGGTGTTGGGCACGAGTGAAGAGGTACTGTGCTGAGCTCCACTGGAGCAATCCTTGCTGGGGCTAGCCATGCAGCCGGATCCATTCAAAGTGTCTTTTAGGCCGAATTGAATGGTACCCAGACCTTGTGTCCGAAGAAATGAGGTTTTGCCTGTAAACGCTTCTCTTTTTAGAGAGCTGGATCCCAGGATCCAGTACTTTTGGTATTAAGGCCATAAAGTTTTACTGGCAGTGGTGCTTTTGCAGGTCCAGGATTGTGGGTTTCCCTGAGGGTCCCCAGCTCCTGAAGGTTTAACAGAACCCACCGTGAAGGGTGAAGATTGGGTCTGTTGTTTTTTTACCACAGAAAACCCTGCGGCAGGAAAGGTAAGTAGAGTTTTCTCAGAAATTTTAGAATTTTCTTATGAATCTCCTTTAACCACTTGACCACTGGGCACTTAAACCCCCTTAATAACCAGACCAATTTTCAGCTTTTGGTGCTCTCACATTTTGAATGACAATTACTCAGTCATGCAACACTGTATCTATATGAATTTTTTGTCCTTTTTTTCACACAAATAGAGCTTTCTTTTGGTGGTATTTAATCACCGCTGGGTTCTTTATTTTTTGCGCTATAAAAGAAAAAAGACCGAAAAATCTGTAAAAAAATAAAATTTTCTTCGTTTCTGTTATAAAATTTTGAAAATTAGTAATTTTTCTTCATATATTTTGGCCAAAATTTATACCGCTACATATCTTTGGTAAAAATAACCCAAATTAGTGTATATTATTTGGTCTTTGTGAAAGTTATAGAGTCCACAAGCTATGGTACCAATATCTGAAAATTGATCACACCTGAAGTACTGACGGCCTATCTCATTTCTTGAGACCCTAACATGCCAGAAAAGTACAAATACCCCCCAAATGACCCCTTTTTGGAAAGAAGACATTTCAAGGTATTTAGAAAGATGCATGATGAGTTTTTTGAAGTTGTCATTTTTTCCCACAATTCTTTGCAAAATCAAGTTTTTTTTTTTTCTTTTTTTTTTTTCTTTTTTTTTTTTCCACAAAATTGTCATATTAGTAGGTTATTTCTCACACACAGCATATGCATACCACAAATTACACCCCAAAACACATTCTGCTATTACTCCCGAGTATGGCGATACCACATGTGTGAGACTTTTACACAGCGTGGCCACATACAGAGGCCCAACATGCAGGGGAGCACCTTCAGGCGTTCTGGAGCACCCAGGCCAATTCTGACATTTCTCTCCTACATGTAAAAATCATCATTTATTAGCTAGAAAATTACACAGAACCCCAAAACATTATATATGTTTTTTTAGCAAAGACCCTAGAGAATACAATAGCAGTCATTGCAACTTTTTATCTCGCATGGTATTTGCGCAGCAATTTTTTTTAACGCGTTTTTTGGGGAAAAAAAACTGTTTTGTGCTTTACAAAAACCAAAACAGTAAAGTTAGCCCAATGTTTTTGCATAATGTGAAAGATGAAGTTACGCCGAGTAAATAGATACCTAACATGTCACCCTTCAAAATTGCACGCGCTTGTGGAATGGCGCCAAACTTTGCTACTCAAAAATCCCCATAGGCGACACTTTAAAATTTTTTACTGGTTACATGTTTTGAGTTACAGAGGAGGTCTAGGGTCAAAATTATTGCTCTCGCTCTACCGATCGCAGCGATACCTCACATGTGTGGTTTGAACACCGTTTTCATATGTGGGCGGGACTTACGTATGCATTCGCTTCTGCATGCGAGCACACAGGGACAGGGGCGCTTTAAAATTTTTATTTTTTTTTTTATTGTTCATTTTACTTTATTTATTTTAGTTTGATGCTTTTTTCCAAAAAAAAAAAAAATTTGACCACTTTTATTCCTATTACAAGGAATGTAAACATCCTTGTAATAGGAATATGGCATGACAGGTCCTCTTTATAGTGAGATATGGGGTCAATAAGACCCCACATCTCACCTCTAGGCTGGGAAGCCTGAAATTTAAAAAAAAAAAAAAAACTATCCTGGCTTCGATCGTAGCTGTGAGTCGGTAGAAGCATGGGAGGGGGGGACATCCCCTCTCGCCTCCCGTAAGAACGATCAAGCAGTGTAACAGCCGCTATGATCATTCTTATGGTGTAGGGAATCGCCGGCTGAAAAAGCTGATATCTGAATGATGCCTGTAGCTGCACCCATCATTCAGATATTCCCGCACAAAGTCAAGGACGTTGTATGACGGCCGGCGGGCGGGAAGTGGTTAAAACGCATTTTTTTTTTTTAACACAAAGTTGTCCATTTATACAATATTTCTACCACATAACATGTACATAGCAAAAATGACACCCCGAAATAGAGCATGGCTCGGTATGGCGGGGTATTGCGGAGTATGGCGGGGTATTGCAGAGTATGGCGGGGTATTGCAGAGTATGGCGGGGTATTGCAGAGTATGGCGGGGTATTGCAGAGTATGGCGGGGTATGGCAGGGTATTGCGGGGTATGGCGGGGTATTGCGGAGTATGGCGGGGTATTGCGGAGTATGGCGGGGTATGGCGGGGCTTTGCAGAGTATTGTGGGGGTATTGCAGAGTAATGTGGGCTTTGCAGAGTAATGTGGGGGTATTGCAGAGTATTGTGGGGGTATTGCAGAGTATTGTGGGGGTATTGCAGAGTAATGGGGGCTTTGCAGAGTATCGTGGGGGTATTCAGAGTATCGTGGGGGTATTGCAGAGTATTGTGGGCTTTGCAGAGTATTGCACAGCAGAAGGGATGGCTGAGCATGGATGGATGGCTGGATGTCTCTGTGCAGCGCTGTGGGCACTACACATGCAGCCCACAGCGCTGCAGACATCCACCCATCTCCCTCTCCTCCACAGTGTACCGATCGGTACACAGGAGGGGAGGAGAGGAACCGGCGTCATCGGATGACGCCGGTCTGTTTACATGTGATCGCGCTGTCATTTGACGGCGCGATCACATGGTAAACGGCCGCGATCAGCGGCCATTTACCGGTATCAGTGATGCGCCGGGTCCTCTGGACCCGGCGGTCACGGATGTGCTCGGGTGCGCGCCCCAGGGGGCGCGCGAGAGGGGAATTCCGGGAGGACGTCATATGACGTCCTCCCAGAGTTAAGCAACCGCCCTGAAGCCGTCATTCGGCTATGGGCCGGTTGTTAAGTGGTTAATTTAGTAAATGTTGTCATGCCTATGTGTCACCACTGGGTGTTGTATAGTGCACATACCTTCTCACGCTTCCTCAGAGAGCTCACGTTATGTCTGGAACAACAGCTTCCTTTTTCCTCCAGCCAGCAGCAGACCTCTGGTAAGTCTGGGGGGGGTTCCTTCCCACCAGACGCCCCCCACCTGTGCTGTTTTTTTTGCTGTGTATATATATATATATATATATATATATATATATATATATAAATGTGTGTGTGTGTGTGTGTGTGTGTGTGTGTGTGTGTATGTATGTATGTATGTGTGTGTGTGTGTATATATATATATATATATATATATATATATATATATATATATACCGTATTTATCGGCGTATAACACGCACCCCAATTTAGGAGGGAATTTTAAGGAAAAAAAACTTACATTTAAATGCCCATCATTGCAGCCTTCTCAGTGCAGCCATGTCCCAGTGCAGCCATATCAGTGCAGCCTTGCCCCAGTGCAGCCTTGCCCCAGTGCAGCCTTCGATCCTCTGTCCCTGCCATCCTGGGCTTCAAAATCGCCGACCGCAATTTGAAAATGGCACCGCCGGCGCCGAAATACACAGAGCCGGTCCTCGGCTCTTCCCGGCGGCTCTCGTTCACTTTCGGCTCCACTCGTAGTCCCGAGCGGAGCTATCCGAACCTAGCCGAGTAGATTCGGATAGCTCCGCTCGGGACTACGAGTGGAGCCGAAAGTGAACGAGAGCCGCTGAGAAGTGCCGAGGACCGGCTCTGTGTATTTCGGCGCCGGCGGCGCCATTTTCAAATCGCGGTCGGCGATTTTGAAGTTGTGACAGCTCGGGATCGCAGGGGATCGGCGTATAACATGCACCTGCGATTTTTCCCCTGATTTTAAGGGGGAAAAAGTGCGTGTTATACGCCGATAAATACGGTATATGTATGTGTGTATGTATTTGTGTGTATATGTATATATGTCTAGTATTTTGTATGACCTCCATGATTTGTAAGGACAGCACCAAGTCTTCTAAGCATGGAATGAACAAGTTGGCGACATATTGCAACATCTATCTTTTTTCAATATTCAAGAACGGCCTCTTTTAGAGCCGGGATGCTGGATGGAGATTGTCTCTTCAGAATTCCCCGTATGTGTTTGATTGGGGTCAGTGAATCACTTTCATCCTGTTCTTTTTCAGAAATACAACAGTGGCCTTAGATGTGTGTTTTGGATCATTGTCATGTTGGAAAAGTGCAAGACGACCAAGGAGACACAGTGATGGTAGCATTTTTCTCTTTAAATATAGAGCAGATCATCTGTGAATTCATGATACCATCAATGAAATGCAGTTCCTGACACCAGCATCACACATGCAGCCCCACAGAAGGACACTGGCACCATGCATTTTTCTTTGTACTCCTCACCTTTGCGACGCCATACTATTTTGAAGCCATCCGTTCCAAAAACATTTATCTTGGTCTCATCACTTCAGAGTACAGAATCCCAGTAGTCTTCTTTTTTAGCATGGGCCCTGGCAAATTCTAGGTGGACTTTTTTTGTGCATGGGCTTTAGGAGAGGCTTCCTTCCTGGGTGGCACCCATGCAGGCCATTCCTCTGCAGTGTACGCCGTATTGTGTCACAGGAAACAATCACCCCAGTTTGGCTTTCTAGTTCTTTAGCTAACTGCAGTTAACTTGCAAGGCGATTTTCTTCAACCCTTTCAGAAGACACTCTAGTCGAGGTGTACACTTCCGTGGACAGCCTGGATGCCTCTGTGAGATGGTTGCAGTTCCATGTCTGTTAAATTTTTGTATCATTTTTGCTACAGTATTCTGGCTGATGAGTAAAGCTTTGCTGATCTTCTTGTAGCTTTCACCTTTCTTGTGTAAAAGAAATTATTTTCTTTCTCCAAGCCTTGTGACATTTCTCTTTCATGTGGTGCCATCGCAGACAGCATGAAATGGGAAGATAATTTCCTTAACCACTTCCCTCCTGGCCTATAGCAGAATGATAGCTGGGCGGTGGTTCCATAATTCTGCCGTCTTTCAGGATAACAAGCCAGTGGGGGCATGCAGCGCGGCGATCGGGAGTGCGGTTTGTCAGTCTGACACACCGCGACTCCGATAGGTAAAGAACCTCTGACGGAGGCTCTTAACCACGTGCTCAGCTGTGTTCAATCACAGCTGATCACTGTGTAAACAGGAAAAGCCATGTATCAGCTTTTCCACTATCGTGTCTGAGAGATGCGAGTAGAGGAGAGCCGATCGGCTGCTCTCCTGACAGGGGGGTCTGCGCTGATATATTATCAGCGCAGCCCCCCTGAGGATGCCCACCCAGGACCACCAGGGATGCCAACTAGTGCCCATAAATGCCAATCGGTGCTCATCAGTAATGTCTGCCAGTGCCTCCTTATTAGTGATGCCCATCAGTGCTGCATATCAGTACCACCTCATCAGTGCCCATTAGTGCAGCCTCATCAGTGCCCATTAGTGAATTAGAAAACTTACTTATTTACAAAATTTTATAACAAAAAACAAAATCTTTTTTTTTTTTTTTTTTAAACTTTTGTCTTTTTTTTAATTTGTTTTAGCAAAAAATAAGAACCCCAGTGGTGATCAAATACCACCAAAAGAAAGCTCTATTTGTGGGAGCAAAATCATAAAAATTTTGTTTGGGTACAGTGCGTGGCCTCCTTCTTCAGGTAACGCCCTCATCTCCTCTAGTGATAATATATGCTCAAACCCCCCGCCCCTCCTATCTATGAACCAATGACCCCTATCTGATAACATTATAATCTGATTCATACAAAACAAAAGTATGTGTGAATCAGATTATAATGTTATCAGGTAGGGGTCCATTTTAGTATGGGACCCCACCATATACTTTATAGCTTAATATAACTTTATTTCTTCACCACCTAAAAACCATATAATATAATACAATTAATTTCTACATTGGATATGCCATGATGTCTTGCATCTTTATCGATATGATGTTGTATTATGTATATATTATATATCATTTATTTATGTATTTTGATATGTATGATTATGCCCTCTCAGCATGATTTTCTGTTGATGATATTAACTAATATATAGTGTATATTTTATAGTACTGTTCACATAAGTACTTTTTAAATATGTTTTAATTACATATGACAAGAATTCTTTTTATTTAGATTTACATTAAAGATAGTGCTAATTCTCTATGTTTATTTGTACTAAACACCATTTTAGGATGCTGTTGCTATATAACCCCCTCCATTTTGTAGATACCTTTTGCTGTGTTCTCCGTGCTCCTGGTCTGTTATGATGCCATTGGTTCATAGATAGGAGGGGCGGGGGGTTTGAGCATATATTTTCACTAGAGGAGAAACCTGAGGGCGTTACCTGAAGAAGGAGGCCACGCCTCCGAAACATGTTGTCCTAGCAATTGCCTGAAGCTTACGAGAGGAGTCAGCTGCATCCCCTCCCTGGCCACAAGTGACGTCAGGCAGCGCCGGCTGGTCCGTGCGAGTGCTTTGGGCGGTGTGTGTTACAAGGAAGCAGGCGGTCTGTGCATACTGAAATACTTTACCACGCTGCTAGTTGCTGTGAGCTAACTGATCCCTACAGACCAGGAGAGGAGGCTATTATGGAGCTGTTTATGCCATTTAACACTGGATGTTTGAGTGCAACCCTCGTTTTTTTATACACTTATCTTCATCTATTAAACAATAAGACACTAGGGCTGGCATGCGCTCTCTTGTCTTTATATAATTTCAGAATCATGTCTACCACCCAGTGGACTTTTGGGAGAGCTGCAACACCTTAAGCGAGGAATATACATACAGACTGTTCACTGTTGGAATAGGTATAGTTAGGGCTTTTTTTCTCAGAGAATAGGTGCAGGAACTCAACCATGCCTGCTACACACACATACCTGTCAAATGGCTCTTCCCTCTGCATACAACCACTCCCTCCACTGCCCTCATCTTCTCCCCCCTCCTTAAAAGCTCCACCATCTGTCATATTTCTTACATTTGTTGCAATATTAAGCTGAAGCACCTATCCGGCTGTAGTACCTCCCAGCATACTATACTATACTACATTCACTTGCAAGGGAGATCATGCAGTAGGAGCATCAACAACTGGTCACCAGGGAAAAAATGGAGACCACAGAGGGTGCAGCCTACCACGTACCCTCTCCTGCCCATGACTGCACTGAACCCTGGGCACCTGTTCTGTATCTCCCTTGTCCCTGTCTGGCACTCAGTGGGATCTGCGCAGGGGGTCTGACCTGTGGGAGCTACTGAGAGATAAGCTATCACTTGTAAACGCAGAAGCTGGACTTCAGTGTTACCAAGTGATAGTGGTGAGCAGGGAGCAGAAGACCTGAGCCAGAGGTGGTTCCCTCTAGTTCCTGCTGAAAAAAAGCCCTGGGTATAGTGGGGACAGCGCTAAACTTGGTTTGTTGTGTGTGTTTGGACTATCAAAGCAAACTGGGCTTCCATAACACCTCAGCAGTGTCACAGGCTGATCACCTCAATGGCATGCCTCATTGATGCAGTAATTCATTTAAAAGGAGCCCGACCAAGTATTAAGTGCATACTATACTGTAGATGGACATACTTTTTAGTAAATCAACATTTCTGTATTAAAAAATCCTTTTCATTTATTTTATTTTTTTTTATTGGTCTTATGTAATATTCTATTTTTTTTTTTTTTTTGAGATACTGAATTATGAGTTTTCACCATCTGTAAGCCATAGTCATCAAAATTAAAAGAAAGAAATGCTTGAAATATATCACTCTGTGTGTAATTAATCTATATTTTGAGATGCACCTGTGTTTTTTCCTGAGCAAATTTGATCATGTTTCCTCTTCCTGTAAATTAAGCAACCTCGGCACTCAAGCTGTGCTGAAACTACAAACCTCATCATGCTTCTACCCTTGGGATTCATATCTGTGACTAAGAATCTTGCAATGTCTCGTGGGATTTGTAGTTCAACAACAGCTGGAGTGCCAAGGTTGCCTCACTTTAGAGTAATAGTTTTTATTTTAAAGGGTAACTCTACTTACATGGAAAAATATAGCAAATACAATTGCTACACAAACCATATTGTGATTTAATGTTAGCAAAAATTTTCCTTTCCTTTTCAGTCTGCAGCGGTGTAATTTTTTTTTTTTTTTAAGTAAAACAATACAGCAACCTGTAACCTATATCAGGCTGGTACCTTCAGGTGATTAGACACTGGCAAAGCTTTGAAGGACTCTCCCCCCGAGCATTACCCTATAACCCTACCCCACTTCGTGAACCTCAGATTTTTTTTTTCATTAGTGTCCCAAGGTGCTGGATCTCTTCTCTCATATGGAGAAATCACTCTTAGCTCAACTAGTTTATTGTTTTACTTCAGATTCTTCAATGAACTCTTCAATACCGACATAGAAACAATGCATCTGGATCAGTCAACATTGGTAAAATCACAGACCCCACGATGTGGGGGTTGGCCTGTAATGTTGCTTCGGACACTGGCTCATACTTGGGCACTCACCTTGGCACTACAAGCAGTGCATGTAATTAGCCTCAAGGTGCTATACAGGTCCAGGGACCTGGTCCATTCCTATGGAACCCAGACCCTTCAGGGGTATACCTGGGCAAAGCCTGGACCCTATTTTTATTGACCAGCGACATGGTCAGGTAAGACAGGAGCACCCTGTATCTCTGACCATTACTGTAGCCCTATAGCATGTATTAGATACAGTGCATCCAGAAAGAATTCCCAGCGCTTTACTTTTTCCACATTTTGTTATGTTACAGCCTTATTCCAAAATGGATTAAAGTGGAGGTTTTCCCACTGCTGCAAAAATTAAAAGCCAGCAGCTGCACATACTGCAGTTGCTGACTTTTAATAATTGCACGCTTAATTTCCCAGAGTCCAGTGATGTAGGCACAGCAGCTGATGTTTCCATCAGCTGTCAGGTGCACGCTGCCTCCTGGGAACTCTACTGAACATACGCGATGCTCCACCAGGGGCGGATTCAGAGTCTAGTCTCGGGAGGGGCACTGCCAGAAAATTTTGCGGGCAATTTGTCAGGGCAATGGCTGGTGTTGGCGCTTAAATCATCACGGGACCATGGTTGATATGGTGTCAGGATGATTGAAACACATTATTTCTATTATTACATTGTAATATAAAATGAAATAGTGAAACTCGCCATAATGCAGAATCAGTGGGAGCCCTGAGTGTGTCACTTGCCACCATTGCCTGCCACCAGATGCAGCGTGTCACTTGCCACCGTTGCCTGCCACCAGATGCAGCGTGTCACTTGCCACCGTCGCTTGCCACAAGATGCAGATTTTCACTTGCCAGTAGCTGTGTCCCAGAGTGAGGGCAGGCAGTGAGAGATGATGTAATCTCTCTGCTGCTCGCGCCTACACGGTGATGGCGGTGTCCTGTCAGAAGCTGAACTGCGGTGATGCAGGGCGGGTGGTAACAGATGATCTCTCTGCTCGCTCGCCTACCAATGTCCTGTCAGAAAGCCGCTACCCATCAGAATTTGCAACCGTTGTGTTGTGGCCATTTTGGTATACCTGCACTCTTCCGCAGTAAGCCTAGAGTTAATAGTCGGCAAGCAGACATCTTTTTACACCCACCGGAGTCTTTCATTTCACACTTATTTTTACTTGTAAACTGAGCTTACACAGTGAAATACAGTATTTAGAAGTCCGTGGCTGTTTTGATGACTGTTTTGATGTTTAATTTCAAAAGCAGCGGTGTTCGGTCACATCAGCAAACCTGTGAGATCAGCAGTGTTACGGACTTCTAAATACTGCATTTCACTAAAAATGCTGAGTTTACTGTTAAAAATAACTGTGAAAAGCAAGACTCTGGTGGGTTAATAAAGATGTTCGCTTGCCGACTTTTAACTCTAGACTCACTGCAGAGGAGTGCGGGTGTACCAAGATGGCCATGATGCAACGTCAGTTCGGTTGCATATTCTGATAGGTAGCGGCTTTCTGATAGAACACCTGCCTGCTCGCCCAGCCGCCAACCTGCTCACAAGCCTGCCCCCCGCTGGCCTGCTCACTCACTCGCTGGCCTGCTCAGTCACCCGCCGGCTCACCCGCTCATTATTTTCTCAGGGGGAGCAATTGCCCTGTTGCCCCCCCCCTGGATCCGGCCCTGTGCTCCACTCCTCTCTCCTACTGGCCCGGTGACAGGGGGAGGAGAAGGGAGCCCCAGCCGTGACGTCAATATCTGTGGCTTAGGCTCCCGGAAGTGGGGAAAGCATACCTGTGAAAGAGAGGTTTGCTGTCCCCCCTGAAAAGTGCCAAATGTGGCACGGGGGGGGGGGGGGAGTACAATTATCGGAAGTTCCACTTTTGGGTGGAACTCTGCTTTAAATTCATTATTTTCCTAAAAATTTTACAAACAATATACCCTATAATGACAATGTTAAAGAAGTTTGTTTGAAATCTGTGCAAATTTATTTTAGAAAAATGAAAAAAAAAATCACATGTACATAAGTGTTCACAGCCTTTATCAGGACACTTAAAATTGAGCATCCTGTTTCCACTGATCATCCTTGAGATGTTTCTACAACTAGTTTGGAGTCCACTTGTGGTAAATTCAGTTGATTGGACATGATTTGGAAAGGCACATACCTGTCCATATAAGGTCCCACAGTTAATTCATGTCAGAGCACAAACCAAGCCATGAAGTCCAAAGAATTGTCTGTAGACCTCCGAGACAGGTTTGTGTCGAGGCACAGATCTTGGCAAGGTTACAGGAAAAGTTTTTCAGCATTGAAGGTCCCTAAGAGCACAGTGGCCTCCATCACCTGTAAATGGAAGAAGTTTGGAACCACCAGGACTTTTCCTAGAACCTGCCACTGGCCAAACTGAGGGATCTGAGGAGAAAGGGACCTAGTCAGGGAGGTGACCAAGAACCCAATGGGCACTCTGGCAGAGCACCAGCATTTCTCTGTAGAGAGAGGAGAACCTACCAGAAGAACAACCATCTCTGCAGCACTCCACCAATCAAGCCTGTATGGTAGAGTGGCCAGATGGAAGCCACTGCTCAGTAAAAGGCACATGACAGCCAGCATGGAGTTTGCCAAAAGACACCTGAAGGACTCTCAGACTATGAGAAACAAAATGTTCTGGTCTGATGAAACAAAGATTGAACTCTTTGGCCTGAATGGCAAGCGTCAAGTCTGGAGGAAACCAGGCACTGCTCATCACCTGGCCAATACCATCCCTACAGTGAAGCATGGTTGTAGCAGCATCATGCTGCGGGGATTTTTGTTCAGCGGTAGGAACTGGGAGACTAGTCAGGATCGAGGGAAAGATGAGTGCAGCAATGTACAGAGACATCCTTGATGAAAACCTGCTCCAGAGTGCTCTGGACCTCAGACTGGGCCTGAGGTTCATCTTCCAACAGTACATCAACCCTAAGCACACAGCCAAGATAACAAAGGAGTGGATACTAGACAACTCTAAATGTCCTTAAGTGGCCTAGTCAAAGCCCAGACTTAAACCCGATTGAACATCTCTCGAGAGATCTGAAAATGGCACAGATGCTCCCCATCCAACCTGATGTAACTTGAGAGGTCCTGCAAAGAAGAATGGGAGAAACTGGCTAAAAATAGGTGTGCCAAGTTTGCAGCATCATACTCAAAAAGACTTGAGGCTGTAATTGGTGCCAAAGGTGCTTCAACAAAATATTGAGCAAAGGCTGTGAATACTTACTGTATGTACATGGGGTTTTATTCATTTTTTTATTTTTAATAAACTTGCAAAGATTTCAAACAAACTTCAGTCATTATGGGGTATTTGTAGAATTTTGAGGAAAATAATTAATTTAATCCATTTTGGAAAAAGGCTGTAAAAATAACAAAATGTGGAAAAAGTGAAGCGCTGTGAATACTTTCCAGATGCACTGTATATCTATTATAATGTAAATTGCTCAAATCTAGTGCGATTGCGCGCGGCGCCCAGCTCGGTTATGCACTGACTAGGCTCCGCTCACCTCAGGCCAGAAAAGCTTTTAAAAAAGCGATAGGGGACGATCGGACCGCCACCCGACCGATGTCCCGGTACTCGGGAGCAGACCATGCAGCGGAGAGCGTCGGGAAACTTAAACAACAGCCGCAAACCTCCCCAGCAACTCCGAACAACCCGTGCTTCCAAGGCCCAGCAGCAGCCCTCCTCACCTAAGATGGCGCCGGGGAAGAGAGACACTACACGCGGTGGGCCCCGCAAACCACAATGAAGCAAGGAGGGGGAGACACAGAATGCAGCAGTCCTCAAGCCCACTATCAGATTTGGGCAACTCAGCAGCCGAACCGAGGAGCTACAGAGCAGGTTAGTCCCCAAACACAGCAGTGGCCCCCCCAGACCAAGATGGCGCCTGGCACAGGGGACATGTCCTGCGGGGGAGGCCAGACACAAAGGACCGAGCTAACCTGCCCAGCAATTACCTTTCTAGCTAAAGTACACAGAGATCCCTTCTCATCCCAATCCCAGGAAGGGCCTCCATCCCCACAGAGTGAGCACTCACAGATGTCCCCCTTGTCGGGCTCTTCAGACAGGCCCCTATTGTTTACTGACTCCCCAGCCTCCTCCACAGATAGGCAAATGGCTGAAATTGCTGAAATAGCCCTGAGCCAAAACAGTGCGTCTTTTTCACAGCCACCTGCCCCTACTACCGGGTACTCAGGAGACACAGGTCTTCTCACTAGATTTTCAGCACTTCTGCAACAAGAACTATCTAAAGCATGCACCATAATCACTACGGGTATGAAAGATGACTTTCAAAACATAGGGGAGAGATTGGACACAATCGAGTCCAAAATGGATGGGACAGTAAAGCGGGTGAACCAAAACTCCAAAATGATCACATCCCTACAGGACCAACTGGACCAAGCAAACGCAAAAATCTAGGACTTGGAAAACAGCTTTAGGAGGTATAATTTCCACGTGCGGGGCCTCCCAGAATCAGAAATGGACATAGAAGAATCGATCCACACCCTAATGAAGCAACTGATACCGGACATCGCTCCTCACCAGTTAGAATTGGACAGGGTGCACCATGCCCTGACAGCCCCCAGACCAGATGGCCTGCCACGCGATGTGATAGTTAAGCCTCATTTCTATCGTATAAAAGAAAAGATTATGCTAGAGGCCAGAAACCAAGGAGACATAACTATCTCAGGACATCCAATCCAGATTTTTGTGGACATAGCCCAGATAACGATCCAGAAAAAGACAGCACTGAAGCCGCTTCTTAACCAACTTATCAACCGACAGATTAAATACCGGTGGTCGTTTCCATTTCGACTGTCATTTTCCTACAAGGTCAAATCCCATTCCTTTGCTACCTTCCAGACCGGTGAAGCTTTACTCCAGGACTTAGGTCTTATTTCATCAAAACCACAGGGAACCAGTGCCCAGATTGACAAAAGACGACCTATCTCCCCCCTATGGTCTCAACAGGGAAGGTCCAGAGCCAGGAAATCTCCGTCAGTCACCTGGATCCTACCAAAGCTGCAAATCTAAAATTTGGTCCTAGAGACCGAGCTCCTTACAGGTGATCAGTGACCAACTTTTGAAAACCCAGATATTTATATCTGACTGTTCCCGTTGTTCCTGTTCTACACAGACTCGAATGAAGATATCGCTCAAGGTTACAAGTTATGATGCCTATGTTCCCCAGGAGGGAATTCTGCTGCTGACTGCGGAATTACCCCTTTTTTTTTCTGGTTCTCTTTTTTTTTTTAATTTTTTTTTATTTATCTTGGAAAAAGAGGGGGGGGGGGGTTGCATTACCTGTTGACCTCTCTGATCTCCCTTTACAACCTTACGGCGGCTGGATCCCGCTCGTCCCTTCCTGACAATAGAAAAATAGCGCCTGGAGGTGAACCACATGCCACTAGGGGTGAACTTGTCTCCGCAGTGGGAGTGGAGACAACCTCACAACAAACACACAGGGGCTTGGTACCCCTGCAGTCACACTGCGACGCAGTGTGCAGGTGCCTTTTTGGTGCCCTTTTTTCATTTCATTTTTTGTTTTCCTATTTTATTTGTATTTCTCCTTAAATTTTTTTTTTCTTTTATTCACAGGTTCTACCTGTTAATACAACAAAAATAATTCTACATTGTATATGCCTCAATATTTCTAACTCTGTCTTTTTTCCTTCCCTTTGTCCCTCCCCTCCCTTGGATGCACTCCTATACCAAGCAAAGGTCCGAGAGTATGATCCTGGAGACTTCCGAACAGACCTCTTGAAACATCCAAAACGTGAGTACAGCCTCCTGAACTACCATGACCTGTAGAAATCAACCTACCTACACTATACTGACACACAATGTACAGGGCTTGAACTCCCCAATCAAAAGGACTAAGGCTTTTCAGCAATATCACAAAATGGGGGCAGATATCCTGTTCATACAGGAGACACACTTTTCACGAACTTCAGCCCCAAAACATCTAAATGCAAAATATCCAACAGTTTACTTGTCTAATGGACCGGATAAAAAAAGAGGAGTAGCTATAAGCATTGCCAAACAGGTCCCCTTCACTCCCACTAATGGGATAAGGGATAGAGAGGGCCGCTACATTATGGTCGCTGGTAAGATTAATGATAGTGTGGTCACCTTTCTTTCTTACTACACCCCAATGTAGGACAGTTAAATTTCTTTCACACAATGCTTGAAGTTATAATGCCTCACTTTGTGGGCCACGTGATGCTAGGTGGGGATAGCGACACCTTTCTTGACCAGATTCTAGATAAACAAATAGATAAAGTGCAGCGCTAGAAATATATAAGATGTACTAAATATACATGTGAAAAGAAAAAATATAAAAATAAATGAATTAGGTTTAACATGTACTCAATACACATGTGGGAAGAAAAAATATATACCAACATACAAACAATATATAATCAAACTGTAGTGGAATATGGAACAGCAAATAATGGAAGTCCATATGGTGAATGGTGAAGGGGTATCTTCTCCAATAGGAGGATAACAGTAGACACCAGAAGGCGTGTAGATACTCAAATGAAAGGGCAACAGCAGACACCAAAGGCCAACACCAAACAGATGTTCAATGGAAGTAAATGGATACCCTTACCAGATCCGTAGGATGCACATACCGTATAGCAGTGTGTCAAATAGGCATGGGGAGGATCTCCTGTGATGTCCGGCCGGACAGTGTCCCATGGGCCACAAGCACCGATGGAAGATGGTAGTCGCAGGCAGAAGTTGGACAACTGCCGCTCACGTTTTCCGATTCCAGGGCGGAATAATCCAGAGGTGGCGATTCAATATGAAGCCGTGGAAAAAGAAAAAAGGAAGCTCCACAGTGCAGGTCAAAAATGGGATTTATTGAATAAACACCATACACGGTTAAAAAGTGATCACAAGCAGATAAAAAATTGCAAGCAGATAAAAAAATGGCAATGTGGGAAGCTGAAAGCGCTAGCCCTACGCGTTTCGACTGAACAGTCTTCAACAGATAAGTCTGATCCTCGAAAGACGACCCTGAAACATACCCCTAAACAAAGCAGTACATTAGCACGCTTACTACACAGTTACGATCTTATCGATCTTTGGAGGGACGCCCATCCCACAGTTCGTGACTTCACGTTCTACTCGCACGTCCATAAAACATATTCGCGCATCGACCATCTACTCACGCTGTCTCCTCTACTTCCGTACATCTCATCGACTAAAATAGTACCTATTGCTTGGTCGGACCATTCTGCGGTCCAAGTCGTTTTAGCAGATCTATGGTCTAAGTCACGACAGCCTTCTTGGCGATTAAATGAATCTTTACTGATCCTATGATTGCCAAAGAAGTAGAAAAAGCCATACAACAATATTTCCAAAACAACACATCCTCGGCCTCGTCCCCAGCGATGGTTTGGGCAGCCCACAAGGCTACCATACGTGGCAAATTAATACAGCTAGCTACCAGGGTCAAACTGGAACTCACACAAACAATACAACAACAAGAGGAAGAGTTGCATCGACTCACGCGCGAACAACAATCTAACCCACATATGGATCTTAGGAACCAGCTTGATATAGCAAGAACAGCATTAAATTTGAGCCTCAAAACAAAACAAATATGTTAGATGGGCTATGCACCATTATTACATAATGGGAGATAAACCTAATAGACTACTGGTAAGAAAACTTAATCCCAGGCCATATAATCCGGCGCTCCCCAAACTGAGACTACAGACTGGACAGGTGACCCAAAGTCCTCAGCTTATATTGCAGGAATTCTTTGCATTTTATTCTAGACTCTATGATTCCCCAAAAGACTTTAGCGCAAATAAGGTAGAAGAATTTTTGAGGGACATACCACTCCCAACATTATCTAATGACCATGCGGAGGTGATGGAGGCAGAGTTTGCAGCAAACGAAGTAGCGGCGGCTATTAAATCCCTGAACCCGTCAAAATCACCGGGTCCAGATGGATTCTCAGGCCACTATTACCGCTCTTTCTATAATTCACTAAGAAAGGGGTCCCCGTTACCACTTCATGAGAACAGAGCCTTCATACATGTTATCCCCAAGCCAAACAAAGACCATGGGGACTGCACGAATTACCGCCCCATTTTGTTGATCAACGTCGACCTCAAAATGCTGACAAAGATATTAACCAATTGTATGAACTCGTTCATATCGAAATATATCCACCCCGACCAGACTGGATTTGTTCCAAATAGACAAGCCCCGGACCAGACTAGACGCATCATTGACATAATTTCTGCTTTGAACTCGGGCTGGGATGGAGGGGGCCGGAGAGGGGCATTATTGGTCTCATTAGACCTACACAAAGCATTTGATTCACTATCCTGGGACTACCTTTTTTTAATTTTAGGAAAGTATAGGTTTAGATCGCACTTCCTGACCACACTCAAAATCTATAGTGATCCCACGGCAAATCTTGTAGTTAAGGGCTACCAATCACAAAGCATAAATATACTCAGAGGGTCCAGACAGGGCTGCCCCCTATCTCCCCTATTATTTATTCTGGCTTTAGAGCCATTGGCCATCAAAATTTGTGAACATCAGGATATATTGGGAGTGAGGTGCGGCGATCGCGAACACAAATGCGCAATGTTCGCGGATGATATCCTGTTACTCCTTTCCTCCCCGGTCACCTCCTTGCCCAGTCTACAGGTAGTACTAAGACACTTCACGGAATTTTCGGGCCTCAAAGTAAATCACTCTAAATCTTAGGCACTTAGTGTCTCCCTACAAACACATATAGTTCAAGCCCTGCAACAATCTTTTCCATTTAAATGGCAGAAGGAGACCTTGCCATACTTAGGCATTCTCCTGACTCCCACCCTTACAACGCTGTACAAACATAATTACCCCCACTATTTAGGAAAGTACTAGAGGATCTCAAAAAATGGTCGAATAACCCCCCCCCCCCCGTC
Source organism: Aquarana catesbeiana (assembly GCF_042186555.1). Classification (NCBI taxonomy): domain Eukaryota; kingdom Metazoa; phylum Chordata; class Amphibia; order Anura; family Ranidae; genus Aquarana; species Aquarana catesbeiana. The sequence goes on from NC_133330.1 coordinate 97,730,819, forward strand.
ATAGTTTGGTAGGCTGTGCTCTGTTAAAATGACCGTTTTACCAAAAGTGCTATATCTGTTCAGGACTCTTCCGATAATGATAATAAGAAAAGATTTACAGAAATTCCAGACAAGGTTGTTAGATTATATATGGGGACACAGGAGACCTAGGGTGAAAAGACGAACATTATATACACCGAAATTGAGAGGGGGCCTGGGAATGCCCGATTTACTTAAATATTTTCAAGCAGCACAAATGTCCCAATTAATCCGATTCCACACACGACAGCCTAGACCGCTCTGGATGTCGATTGAGTCCTCTCTATACCCTGATAGAGAGATCAGCCACTTCATGTGGATGAAGGCAAAAGACAGTCCGGTTATATTGTGCCCGAGCTTGTCGTTCTCCCTAGATTTGTGGGATCGGCTGGTAGCTACCCATAAGTTTAAGTCCCAGCACACCCCCTTAGCCCCACTGTTTGGAAATCCTTTGTTCACCCCGGGTCTCCATCCCCAAAATTTATCATGGTGGACTAACAAAGGTTTGCTGCGTATAGTGGATTTTTGTGATCATAGAGGTGCTTTATCAAAATCAGCCTTACAGGAAAAATATAACATTCCAAATTCTGAACTTTTCCGCTATACTCAGATAGCACACTTCTTGGCGACACTGAACTGCACCTCTGATCTTACCACATTCACCTCAATGGAAAACCTCTGTAGGACTTTCGATAAGCACACTGGTCACATATCACAGATATATAATATCTTGACCTCGACTCCCCAAAAATTATTTTATATGCACAAATGGGAGCAAGATATGGACACAGATTTAGCAACAGAGGAATGGAGCAAAATAATACAGAACGCATCTAAATCGTTTATTAATACCTCTTTGATAGAGGCAAACTATAAAGTATTGATGCAATGGTACATGGTCCCAGAGAGGATAGCAACCTTCGTCCCAGGGGCATCCCCCCGGTGCTTCAGGGGATGCAATACAGATGGTACCATGTACCACACTTGGTGGACATGTCCTAAAGTGAGGAGGTTTTGGATACGTACATACAATCTAATTTATTCCCTCACGCAAGTGAATCTACTTAAATCGCCTCTGCACACACTGTTGGGACACCCAGTGGAGGGGGCATCAAAACCACTGCGTAGACTTACCACATTTATATTTGTAGCGGCAAGAATTTTGATAGCTAAGTTTTGGAGGTCCCACTCGATTCCTTTTTACTTACTAAAAGCTTAACTCTCATGGATAATGGTAAACTAACGCCTTTCGGCAATTTTGAAGGATAAGATCACTGGGTTCACTAAAATATGGGACCCCTGGATCAGGTATCTTACAACTACGTAGGACGCCTGGTAATTGAAATATTTGCTACGTGATAGGAGTGCATCCACCCCACTTCCCTACCTCTTACCCCTCCCTTTTTCTCGTCTCTTTTCCTTTCTCTTCTCAGGTATTTCTCTATCACTGTTTCTCCCTTATTTTGTTTTTCTCTTCTCTCTCTCTTTTTTCTTTTATTAAGACGTGCCTGGCATCGCGTGGACTCCAGAGCCATATAGGGGTTTGGGGTCCGCGCGAGAGCCCAGTTAATGGGTTGAAAGCTTGTTTCAGTTTCAACCCGAATAGATGTACAATGCAATATATAAGCTGTAAAGTACATAAGATATAACAGTTCTATAATCAACCTGTAGAGCCTTATTTATGTACAAAAATTCTTCTTACTTGCAAAGACAATTGCATTTCCTTTTCCTTGGTTTTGTTTGTAGGTTTAATTGAAAACTTGAATAAAATATTGGAAGAAAAAGAAGTATGGACTTGCAGGGGCTGTACCACCACCAAGTCACAGTGAGCTCCCAAGGGGGTGACTGGTGGGGGGAGACAGCACCTCCTGTCCTATTTATACTCCTTACAAACCATACAAATGTGATGTAACTGTAAGGTAAATGTACTATTTTGTTAGCTGTTATTATCTATACCACAGTCTATGATACCTGTTGATGTATTACATATACTGTTCACCTTTTTGTATGTTGACAAAATTGAATAAACATTATTGATAATAAAAAAAAAAAAAACATTGTTCAAATTTCATGCTAAAATTCAACCACTCAAAGCTTAGGTGAATGACCAGGTGTTGCATCACACCACATATCACAAAATGTACTGCCAATTCAGCCTAACACTCTTATGAGGTATTAAGGTGCTCCCCCCTGCCTTGCTGTTACAAGATGGGCTACACATGGGTTACTGCGTACACCTTTGAACACCTTTATCCCATTTCTGCACCATCCTGGACCAAAAATTGGTTGCTTAATCATGACCAATTATGTCATATGCCTTTGCTGCAGGAGCTTCAGGAGAATAATCCGGAAATTTCGGAATTATCTTCGGATGACGGACCCCTGCTTTCATCAACTTTTGGCATTGGTGACCCCATATATTAAGAAGCAGGACACATGCATGAGGCTTGCCATCACTCCAGAGCAAAGGCTCATAGCCACCTTGCGTTACTTGGCGGCGGGGAGACGTCTCCAGAACCTCAAATTTACCACTTGGATCTCTCCCCAGGCTCTGGGACTCGTTATTCCAGACACCTGCTCAGCCATTATTCAAGTGCTGCAGAAGGACTATATTCGGGTAAGTTTTTACCTTTAAGATAACATTCTATGTATTAATGTTTGCTAATGTATTGTCTTAATTTGGTGATTACATAATTATCAATATTGTAATATGCTGTGAATGTCCTCTTTGTCCTCATGCATGCTGTAAGCTTTTCCTGCTCCTTTGTTGGCCTACAGGCATATTTTCCTTAACTAACCTCCCCGGCATGCTATCTTGGGCCCATACACACCTAGCCTAGTAAATTCACAGTGTTTTTGGTCAGCTAAATGTTGGGGCTTACCCTAAACAACCCCTAAAATGTGTAAAAATTTTATTGTTTGTCCTGTGCAAGAGACCATTTTTTGGGGCACAAACTCATTTGGATCCCTCCCTCCCCCTCAAGAATGCAAAGTCAACAGATACAAATACTCTATCTGCTGACTTTGCCAAACTCATACACACTATCCTTTTGTATTTAAATTTCTGTCTAAATTCACCTAACCATGTAGCGCAAGGGCCTGCCTGATTACCTACAAATTGTGATGTAGACAGTTTTTGTCTCCTATTATATTGATGGGTATTTTCAGAATGTCAAAATGTGCTGTAATTTGCACAGTGTGGATCCATATTTTTAGATTATGACACTTACCTGTCCACTGGGCTGCCAATAGTGTAAGTAAGAAGGGCTAGCTAAAGTATCCACGATTATTTGAGCAAACAGCTCTCCTGGAAGTGGAGAGGGTTACCTGTCCAAAACATCTACCCATTCCCCCCCCCACCCTAAAATGGGCTAATGGGCCACCAGAGGGGGAGATGAATCGGATAAGTTGACCTTACCCTTTTGTCTTTAAATACTCATTTAAGTTTTCTCCTTATGTTGGCTAAGCATTTTTGTGCCAAATCTGCTTGCAATGTTATGTGCAGAAGTAGTATTTTTTTTTTTCTTTTTTTAATCCACAGTTTCCTTCCAACCCACAGCAATGGCAGGACGTTGCAGCCCAGTTCCACCATAAGTGGGATTTTCCCAACTGTGGTGGTGCTATTGATGGCAAGCATGTCCGGATTGTCCCACCACCCAGCTCTGGCTCATATTATTTTAATTATAAGGGCTTTTGCAGCATAGTCATGCTAGCTGTAGTGTCTGTCAACTGAGTTTTTGTATCTGGATGTTGGGAAGAACGGCCGCAAGTCTAATGGAGGAGTGATTATGCAGAGTTCTACAAGCAGCTCCAGAATGGCACCTTAAACTTGCCACCTGCTGAGGAGAATGTTGAGGGCCTCGATATTGTTTTTGTTGCAGATGACGCTTTTGTTCTGGGGGAACATCTGATGACGCCATTTCCCTATAAGGAACCTCACCCCATCAGAGAATCTTCATTTACAGGCTCACTTGTGCCAGAAGGGTGGTCGAAAATGTCTTTGGCATCCTTTTGAGTCGTTTCAGGCTGTTTATGACTCCAATCAACCTGGCACTCTACAGGATCAACCATGTGGTCCTGTGCTGTTGTAGTCTACATATTTTTTCAAGGAGGAATGCGACTAGCTAGGACTAAAAATTGCAGGAGTTGGCCACATTTTAGAACACATATGTTTTGCATTATTTCCCCTTTTTAGGGCTAAACAGGCATGTTCTAAAACATTAGATACACATCCCAAACTCAGGAATAAGGATGGGCGCGGGCATGTTCGCACACTCCACGTGCAGAGCCCGCCAGGAAGTCGGCATGGCGCTGTGCTAATCACAAGCAGTGAGACATTTTCCCGATGTGCAGCTGCAGAGATTGGGAAATGTCTCAATGCCTGTGATTAGCGCAGCACAGTGCTGACTTCCTGTCAGGCTCTGCACATGGAGTGTGCGAACACGCCCGAGCCCATCCTTACTCAGGAACTTACAAAGTTAGATTTTGGTAAAGTGAAGGCCAAATGAGACATTAGTATCCCAGGACTGTGTGGATGTTGCCTTCCTCATATGGGGTGATCTCATCCCTTTAAAAGACAAAATTTGAAGCCACGTACACGTAGAGGCATATCAATTAAATTACCCTTATGATCCCATGCCGCAAATGTGTGTAGTTACAAATTTTTTCCTAAACCCACAAAACAGTGTGTCAACATGTGCTAGCTCCCATCACAGGGTATCAAGGGACATGTTTCAGGGGTGCAACCCCTTCCTCTGAGCTTCTGTAGTTATAAGGAAGGGGTTGCACCCCCAAAGTGCGTCCATTGATACCCAGTGATGGTAGATAGCACATGTTGACACACTGTGTGTTTTGTGGCTTTTGGCAAACTAGATGTATGGAAATACACACATTTTAGGCATGGGATCATGAGGGAAATAAGAATGTTAAGGCACAATTTCTGTGCATCTTCAAATGTTGGCTTTGCTATTCTTCAAAACACAGGAAGATTACAATTAACATTACTTAGGGCAGTGTTTCCCAACTCTCCTTCTCAAGATGCAAACCCAGGTCATGTTTTTTATATTTGTTGAATTTGGCACAGATGATGTTGTCATTTTCAATGTTAGTAATTCACACAGTCGTTTTTAGACTGAGGAAAATACAGAAAACAGAACCTGGTGGTGCACCTAGAGGAGTGGACTGGAGAATCACTGATTTTGGACACTAAACTTTCTCATTTAAAAGTCTGAAAAACATGGTAAATATTAAAAGTGCAAACAGGAGCCAACAAGTGGAATAAGAAACTTCCAAACAGGCAAGAGGAAATTAGAATTTTGCAAGCATGTCTACAAAATTTCTGTCAATTTCTGTAAAGCAGTGGCAGCCTCCTTTATTTGCTCCAGATCCTTCAAACAATGCAACATATCTGCACTCATTCGGCCAATTGTGCATCTTGGAAGATCATGACCTAGTAAGAAGACAAAAAAGGATTAAGGGAACGATGGTCAAGTGGCTGAGGCTCTACATAGTGAGTTATGGTCAAGTTCCTATTCAAATTCAGGAAATGCTTAATTACCCAGTCTATTGTTGCCCTGCTTGCCCTTCAGACACCTACACTACTAGGAATGTACACACTGCAACTACTCAGTAATCTTGGCCCTGGTGCCTGGGTCTACAAAACTTAGGTACCTAGCAAAAATGACAGCTCCTTCCACCTCTTCCTTCTTCTCAAATATATATTTTATTAGTTTTCAATAGAAAAGAGAGGGGCAGAGCCCACAACATACCACAGTGGTATATAACAAAAGGGGGTCGCAGCCTCCTGACATTGCATTATAGTAGTACATGTAATACATCAAGGCATGTAGCATTATCATATCTTTAAATATATATATGGGTATCTTTGTTTCTCTGAGTTAGAGTCCCAGTATGATATGAGAGTATAAATACCCTAGTCAGGAGGCAGCTACCAGAGAAGAGAAAAAAGAGATAGGAGAGAAAGTAATAGATAGGGGGGAAAAGAAGTAAGAAGAAGAGACAAGAGGGGGGTAAGAAAAGGGGGGGTATTAGGCGTTCAGATACGTGAATCCCTGTGTACGATGATTATTGTAGGTTGTTGATCAGTATGAAATGGTAGGGTTTTAGTTCCTAAGGAGGGATTTACCCTCTTCTGAATACTTGAATATATTCCAATGAGTCCATGTTTTCCGATAGGTTTCCTGTCTATCTTGAGCTGTCATTATCAAGTCTTCCATTTTATTTATGTCTTCTACTTTTCTCAACCACATTGCTGTGGTTGGTGGGGATTGCTGTTTCCACAACATGGGAATACAGGATTTGGCTGTATTTGTTAAGTGTCTCAGTAGAGATTTCTTATAGGTTTTGATTGGTATGGAAGAAATGTGGAGTAGAAAAAAGGCCAGGTCATTCGGGATTTGAAAGTCAGTGAATTTTTGGGAAATGGTACGAACTGCAGTCCAGAAAGTTGTCAACATAGGACATGACCAAAACATGTGTAGAAGCGTTCCCTCTTCCTGGTGACAACGCCGGCAATACTTTGAAGTATCAGGAAAAATGATATGTAATCGACTTGGTGTTAGGTACCACCTTGTCAGGATCTTATAATTTGTCTCTTGGACTTTAGTGCATATTGAGAATTTAAGGGAGAGACTAATCATGTTTTGTTTCTGGACTGTTGTAAAAGTGCGTTGGAGGTCTGTTTCCCACTTCATAATGCATGGTAATCTGGGTGGCTAGGGTGGGGTGTTCAATAGGCTGTACATCTTGGATAGGGTCTGCGGCAATGGCTCTGTGTCTTTACAAAATTCTTCAAACGTGGTCAAAGGCCTGGTGTAACTTTGAGGGTTTGGGAAGGTCTGGAGAAAATGGTGAATTCGTGCTGCATACCAAAACAGAAGTTTAAACGGACCTACTGGGTCCATTAATTCTGAGATGGAGGGCCATTTATTTTGTTGCACAAATTGTGACGCTAAAACACAATTGGATCTTCTCAAGGTCTGAAATTGCGAAGAGGAGAGTCCAGGAAAGAACTTGGGGTTACCTAGAATCGGGGGTTAAAGGTGATGTTTTGGTAGTTAGAGAGGTGTGTAAGGTAGCTTGAATGCACTGTCTTATAGTGTTTCCGATGATAGGATGGTATTTCAATTCTGCAGGGAGACAGTCACTACACCATATCGCAGATCGTAGAGGTATAATGGTTTGGTGTTGTTCTATTTGTGCCCACAACTTAGAGTCCCTATGACGGCACCAATCAAGAACCCTACCTAGGTGAGTAGCTTGATAGTACTTCCTTACGTCTGGTAGCGCTAGGCCGCCGTAATGTTTTGGCGTGGATAGTTGAGATCTTGGGATGCGAGGCTTTTTATGAGCCCAAACAAAACGGGTGAAAAGGGCTTGTACTTGTTTGAAATATATGGGAGGTATCTTGATCAGTAGGGCCTGGAAGAGGTATAAAAATTTTGGGAGTATACTCATTTTGAGTAAATTGCACCTCCCAAACCAGGAGTGTAACCCTTTATTCCAATTTTCTAGCAATATCCTGGTCTTAGCTAGGAGGGGGGGGGGGAGTTGCTCTCGTAGATGTGAGATAGATCTGGTGGTATTTTCGTGCCTAAATAAGTCAGAGCGGAGGACGTCCATTTAAATTTAAAATTCGATTGTAAATTCAGAAGAATATGGGCCTGTAGTGTTATCCCCATTACTTCCGATTTGAAAAAATGTATTTTAAGGTTTGATATTTTCCCGTATATCTCGAATTCTGCAAGTAGATTCGGTAGGGACACTCCTGGGTTGATTAGCGAAAAGAGCAGGTCGTCTGCATAGGCCGAGATCTTGTGTTGCAAAGGACCAATTGATATCCCCTGAATGTCGGGGTTCAATCTAATTTTGGATAGAAAGGGTTCCAGGGAGAGAGCAAATAGGAGCGGGGAAAGTGGGCATCCCTGTCTCGTCCCATTTGTTATTGGGAAGGGGTCCGATAGGACTCCATTGGCCTTTACTCGGGCTGTTGGGTTCGAATATATTCTGGCTATTCGGTTAAGCATCACCTTCCCCAGGCCGATGTGTCTGAGCACCACAAACATAAATGGCCAGCTTACCCGGTCAAACGCTTTTTCAGCGTCCGTATTGAGAAAAATACATGGGATTTTCTGAGACTTAGCGACATAAAGTAGATTTAGCACCTTTGTAGTACTATCTCTGGCCTCCCGAGACGGGATGAAGCCTACCTGGTCTAGGTGTATGATTTGCTGGAGGTGCTGCGCCAGCTGAACAGCCAGAATTTTATTGAATATCTTTAAATCAAGATTTAATAATGATATGGGTCTGTAATTGCTACATGCTGCCGGGTCTTTTCCTTCCTTATGAATCACTGAAATATGAACACCTAGTGTTTCTCTAGCAAATGCTCCGTCAACACCGACCCTGTTGAATAGTGTGACTAAACGAGGTCCTAATATCGGGAGAAGAGTTTTATAATATTGCAGTGTATAACCATCAGAGCCTGGGGCTTTACCTGGCTTCATTGTCCCTATAGCTTTTTGAATTTCTATCAGAGTTATAGGGGAGTCTAAATCTTCCTTAATTTCCTGGGTAAGGGATGGCATTTGAGAAGATGTGATGTAGTCCTCTATCTCAGGCGTGGAGGAAACTACTTGTGGCAAATTGTATAGATTGGAGTAAAAATGGTTAAACTCTTTTGTGATTAGTGCTGGCAGGACTTCTTTTTTCCCTCTCGTCGTGATGATATGTGGGATGTATGTAGATGATTTGTGGTCTCTAACCATCTTTGCTAAAAGTTTCCCACATTTATCCCCTGACTCATATGTCTGTTTGCGACAGAACTGTAAGGCCACCTTAGCTCTATAGAGTAAGAGATCAGTGATTTGTCGTCTAAGAACTGTCAGTGCAGTCTCCGAGGACTGCGTGGGGGCATGTTTGTGTCTGGCTTCAGAAATAGCGAGATCCTTTAGAAGTTGGGAGAGTTGTTTATTTCTTTCTCGCTTAATTCTTGCACCATGTGTGATGAGGATTCCTCTGATAACTACTTTGTGGGCTTCAGGTTGGTCGTTTTCCTGAAAGTATAAATTCAGCGCTCTGGTCACGTCTGTCAACACTTCTGGGTCTTGCAAGAGACTTTCATTAAGACGCCAGAAACGGTGTCTGGGAGAAGAAATGTCCGACAAAGTGTAGGTCAGGAAGATAGGCGCATGGTCAGACCACGTTCTATTGCCTATGGAGGTCTTTTCCACTGCATGTAGCTGACTGTGTGGGATCAGGAAATAATCTATTCTGGTATATACCTGGTGCAAGTGTGAATAAAATGTGTAGTCGCGTTCTCCCGAGTGCTGTAAGCGCCAGATATCGATTAATTGTGATTTGTGTAACGTTTTTGCTAATCGTTTGAGTTGATTTGGTTGGATCGAAGATTTACCAGTCGAGGTGTCTACAGATGGGATCAATGGGGTGTTAAAGTCTCCTCCCAGAATTAGCTGTCCTTTCTTAAAGTCGTCTAGTTTCTCCAAAGTGTCTCGGATAAATTTGGCCTGCTGCTCATTAGGGGCTTAAAGTGCTGCTAGCGTTACTTTTACAGTACCTATGAGGCCTTTAAGGAAAACATATCTTCCTGATGGGTCTATCATAGAGCTCAGAAGGTGCCATGGAGTTTTACTGGATATTAATATGGAAATTGCTTTGGATTTGGCAGTCGGGTTTGTAGAGTGATAAGTCAACGGGAATAGTTTACATTGTAAATATGGTAATTTGTTAGTTTTAAAGTGCGTCTCTTGAATAAAGGCTATGTCTGTGCGAGTCCGCTTCAGGTCATCTATCAGTATGCGTCTCTTCTCAGGCGTATTAAGCCCCTTTCAATTGAAAGACATCACTTTGATTTTATTAAATGCCATGTTGTTACGGGACAGGAAGGGGGGGAAGGGTAGGTTCGGGTATGAGAGAAGAAGAAAAAAAAAGGGGGGGGGAGAAGTAGAGAAAGAGAAGTAAAGGAAGAATTGTTCAGCCTGAATCAAATTCGTCTTAAGGGATGCCTACTTCAAGACTCACGTGCATCTTCTTGTGATGGCGCTCTGGGTCGACGACGATTCCTCTGTTGTCTGGGTGGCAGGTTCCCCCTCAGTCTCGGTATATTCATGTGTCCTGGTGGTCACTGCAGGGGGGCGAGCCAGTTGGGCACATCAATAGGATCCGTGTCAAGGAAGGAAAACAGGGCTGGCAAAGCATCTGGTTTACGTAATGTGAAGAATCTCTGTTCCTTCCTGAATGTGACCGAAAGGGGATATCCCCAGCGATATGTGGCTCCTCTGTGCCGGGCTAGATCCAGTAAAGGTTTCATGATCGCTCGTCTCTGTAGGGTAGCACGGGAGAGGTCAGGAAATATTTTAACAGCTACACCATCTAACTCTGGGTCTTCTGCTTCACCTCTTCCTTCTTCATGCCAATGTTAAGGCACTACATACTTTGCTAATGTGTGGAGTGGGTGTTTTGTTTGTTCAGCTAAATGTCACGGTACTACTTACAGTGAGCCCACAGGCGAGCAGGTGACACGGGATCCCCCAGGGCGTGGAGTCTAAGGGCCAGCCGGTATTCTGCCAGGGACTCCCTCACAAGGGTTTGGGCTTAGCTGCGTGCTGACCCCAGGTAACGACTCCCAGGTTCACCCTGCTCGCTAGGGAAGTACCAGAAGACACTGTCAGACAAGGATGGATGGATGAAGCAAAGGAGAGCCGGATAGCGAGCCAAGGTCAGGGCAGGCTGCAGACAACGTAATCAGAACAAGCCGAGTCGGTGCACAAGAGATCAGTTCAGGAGAGGTCAGGTTAAAGCAGGTTACAAGAAGGAAGCTCATAAACAAGCTTTGCTCAAGCAACCAGAAAGTGGTCTGAGAGGGATTTAAATAGAGAAGTACATGAGGGGCTGGACAGGAAGTAGCAGGAAGGAATTATATATTAAGCAACAGGTGAAGCCGGCGACACCCATAGCTGCAGAGTGCAGCAGAGCTGAACACAAGCTAGTGGAACAACAGGTGCCAGCCGACCTACAGCAGTAAAGGTAAGATACAGATCAGCTCCACAGCTGATCTGTGACAGTACCCCCCCTTTTACGAGGTCCCCCTACATGTCTGGGGGCTGAGTTGGAGGGAAATTTTCAATGGAATCTGGTCACCAAGCTTGGGGCTGAGATATCGGTGGCAGGAACCCAAGACCTCTCCTCCAGACCATAGCCCTTCCAATCAATCAGATAGAGCAGCTTCCCTCTGGAGTATTTGGAGTCCAATATTTCTTTAATCTCATACTGATCCGAGGAATCAGCCACAGGAGTGGGGTGAGAAGAAGGGCGAGAGAAGCGATTGAGGACCAGTGGCCTGAGCAGGGAGACATGGAAGGCATTGGGTATCCTGAGATGAGAGGGCAGACGGAGCTTGAAAGCAACTGGATTGATCTGACAGAGAATAGGAAATGGACCAATGAAGCAAGGGGCAAATTTCATTGAGGGCACCCGGAGTCGGATGTGCTTGGTAGAGAGCCAAACTCTATCGTCAGGCAGGAACTTAGGAGCTGGACGGCGATGATGATCTGCTGCCGTTTTATGACTGGAAGCAGCTAGATCAGGGATATGCAATTAGAGGACCTCCAGCTGTTGCAGAACTACAAGTTCCATGAGGCATAGCAAGACTGACAGCCACAAGCATGACACCCAGAGGCAGAGGCATGATGGGACTTGTAGTTTTGCAATAGCTGGAGGTCCGCTAATTGCATATCCCTGAGCTAGATGAAGATTCTCAGAGACTTCTTTCCAGATTGAGTTGAAGGACCTTTGGGTCTCAGGTGCTGCTGGTACAAGAGGAGAAATGGGAACAGGAAAGGGAACAGATGGATGCTGCCCGTAAACAGTGAAGAAGAGAGATTTTCCAGAACTGCCATTGGAGTGATGGTTTAAGGCAAACTCTGCCCAGGGCAAAAGGTCCACCCAGTCATCTTGGTGGGCTGAGATGAAGGCACAGAGAAAACGTTCTACATTTTGATTGACACGTTCCGTTTGCCCATTGGACTGGGGATGAAAGGCAGATGAAAAATCCAATTTAATCCCAAAAGAGCTGGCCAAGGCTCTCCAAAACCGAGCAGTAAATTGAACTCCTCTGTCAGAGATGATATGTGAAGGCATCCCATGAAGACAAAAGATCTCCTTAATGAAAGTCGTGGCAAGACTGGGAGCAGAAGGTAGGCCTGGGAGAGGAATCAAGTGACACATTTTGGAGAACCGATCCACCACTACCCAGATGACTGTAGAATCTGTTGAAGGGGGCAGATCCGAGATAAAATCCATGGAAATACAACGCCAAGGTATATTGGGAACTGATAAGGACAGAAGCAACCCAGCTGGGGGGGACGTGGAAGACTTGGATAGTACACAAACCGTAAAGCTTGAAAGTACTCTTTGACATCCTTACGAAGAGAGGGACACCAGTAATGATGCTGAAGAAGGTCACAAGTACGAGGTATACCAGGATGTCCAGAGAACTTAGAGTCATGTGCCCAGGCAAGGAGTTTGGGACGAAGTGCGGGAACTACAAAAGTTTTACCTGGAGGAGGCTGTTTAGACCGGAGCTGAGTAGTGGCTAGAATACGATGATGAGGGATGATGGGACCAGGATCTAGGTGATTCTCAGAATCGTTGACATCAAATGACCTGGACAAGGCATTGGCTCGAAGGTTTTTGGCACCTGGACGAAAGGTAATGTTGAAGTTGAAGCAGCCAAAAAAGAGGGCCCAGCGAGCTTGACGTGGGTTCAAGCGTTTCGCGGATTGTAAATACTGCAGATTTTTATGATCAGTATAGATGGTAATACAATGGGGAGAACCCTCTAGAAGATGTCGTCATTCTTGAAGAGCTAGTTTAATAGCAAGTAGTTCACGGTCCCCAATGGTATAGTTCTTTTCTGCATCAGAAAACTTCTTGGAAAAGAATCCACAAGGCTGAGACTTGCCCTTCTGAGCTTGGAGTAGGACGTCACCGACACCTACTGAAGAGGCATCAACCTCCATAGAAAAGGGTTTCGTAATTTCCGGACGTAGGAGAATTGGGGCGGAGAGGAAGGCTGCCTTGAGTTTGTGGAAAGCATCAATGGCTTCAGGGGACCAGAGCCGGGAATTGACACCCTTGCAGGTGAGAGATGTAATAGGGCCACCAAGGTGGAGTAGTTACGAATGAATTGGCGATAGTAATTGAAGCCCCAAAAGCGTTGGGTGGCTTTAAGACCAGAGGGCTGGGGCCACTCTGAGATGGCCCGAAGTTTGGCTGGATCCATGAGGAGGCCCTGTGACGACATTATGTAGCCCAGAAATGGGACTTGTGTTTGTTCAAATAGACATTTCTCCAATTTTGCATATAGACAATTGTCCCGTAGACACTGTAGCACAGCTTTCACATGGAGACAATGGGTAGGTAAGTCTGGTGAGAAAATAAGAATATCATCCTGATATACAATAACACAGACATACAGAAGGTCGCGGAAGATCTCATTAACCAAATTTTGGAAGACAGCTGGGGCATTGCATAAGCCAAAGGGCATTACAAGATATTCATAATGTCCGTCCCTGGTGTTAAAGGCGGTCTTCCACTCGTCTCCTTCCTGGATTCTTATTAAATTGTAGGCCCCTCTAAGATACAATTTGGTAAAAACATGAGAACCTCGCAGTCTGTCAGAGTGCCGAAATTAAAGGAAGTATCGGTTCTTCACGGTGATGGTGTTAAGACCCCTGTAGTTGATGCATGGACGGAGAGAACCATCTTTTTTTCCCTACAAGGAAAAATCTGGCTCCGGCAGGTGAGTTGGATTTCCTGATGAAACCCTTTTGCAGGTTTTCCTGAATGTATTCAGACATGGCTTGTGTCTCTGGGATAGATAGAGGGTAAACTCGGCCTCGAGGAGGAGAGGTCCCTGGTAAAAGATCAATGGAGCAGTCATAGTCTCTGTGAGAAGGAAGGCGATCAGCGGACTTTTTGCAGAAAACATCTCGGAAGGACTGATATTGGGAAGGCAGCATGGGAGTTGTGGAGGTCTCAGCCAGAGGAATGGAAGGAGGTGGTAGTACCTTGGAAATACATTGTTACTGACACTGAGGACCCCAAGCCAATACTTGTCCAGAGTTCCAGTCAAGATGTGGAGAGTGTTTCTGAAACATAGAAGGCTCAAGATGATGGAACTGGAGGACTTAGGCAGAATTAGGAAAGAGATTTCCTCCTCATGTAAAACTCCAATGCGTAACACAATAGGAGGGGTTTTAAATTGGATGGGGCTCACTGGCAAAAAAGAGCCATCTACTGCGGTCACTGAGAGGGGTATATCCAAGGCAACAAAGGCAATGCCTAACTCAGAAGCCAAAGATTGTTCAATGAATTTCCTGGCAGCTCCAGAGTCCACGCATGCAGAGAATTGATTTTGCATTTAGAGCCCAGTGGATAGCCACGGGAAGGGTGAAACGAGGGAAGCGAACAAAATTAAAGGATCGGTCTAGATCACCTCCCTCCGAGTGACCTAGACCCTGGAGTTCTGGGCGGATTGGACAGGAGTTCAAAAGATGTCTTTTATCGCCACAATAAAGGCACAAGTCCAATCCCATGCGCCGGGCACGTTCCTCTGGAGTGACGCGAGTTCGCCCAAGCTGCATAGGTTCTTCCAACGTGTGAGAGGTTGAAGACGGAGAGGATTCCACAAGTCTTTGGACTACCTGTGCTGGACGGCCAGCAGGGGGGTGACTGGATCTGGATTTCTCCAGGGCCCGCTCCTGAAAGCGAATGTCTATTTGAATGCTCAATGCGATTAAAGCATCCAATCTGGAAGGAATGGTGCGTCCAGCGAGTTCATCCTTTACACGCTCAGACCTTGCCAGAAGGTAGCAGTAAGGGCCTCATTACTCCATTTGAGTTCAGCGGCCAGCGTACGGAATTGAACTGCGTATTGGCCGGCTGTCATTTCTTGCTGACGAAGACGAAGGAGGGCCCCAGCAGCAGAAGACACTCTGCCAGGCTCATTAAAAGTTTTCCGGAATGCATCCAAAAAGGACTGGAGGTTGGAGGTGATAGAATCGTGTGATTCCCAGAGTGGGGAGGCCCAAGATAGAGCATCACCGGCAAGGAGACAGATGATATATGCAACTTTGGTGCGATTAGTTGGGAAATGATGGCTGGAAAGTTCAAAGTGGATGGAACACTGATTAATGAATCCCCGACAAGCCTTAGGGTCACCAGAAAAACAAGGTGGCGGTGGCAGATGCAAGCAGGGATAGTCAGGTGTAGCAGGTAACACAGGAGCAGCTGAAGCAGAAGCAGGAACGGGAGGAGCTGAAGTTGTAGCGAATTGCAGACGATCCAGACAGGAGGCAAGATCCTGTAGAAACAATATTATTTGCTCTTGATTTGCTTGCTGGGAGTTAAGTCTCTGAACTAGATGTTGCTTTTGATCCTCGGTCAGTGGCCGACTCTCAGAGGAGCTCATAGCTTGAGCAAACTGTCATGGTACTACTAACAGTGAGCCCACAGGCGAGCAGGTGACACGGGATCCCCCAGGGCGTGGAGTCTAAGGGCCAGCCGGTATTCTGCCAGGGACCTCCTCACGAGGGTTTGGGCTTAGCTGCGTACTGACCCCACATCATGACCCCTGGGTTCACCCTGCTCGCTAGGGAAGTACCAGAAGACACTGTCAGACAAGGATGGATGGATGAAGCAAAGGAGAGCCGGATAGCGAGCCAAGGTCAGGGCAGGCTGCAGACAACGTAATCAGAACAAGCCGAGTCAGTACACAAGAGATCAGTTCAGGAGTCAGGTTAAAGCAGGTTACAAGAAAGGAGCTCAGAAACAAGCGTTGCTCAAGCAACCAGAAAGTGGTCTGAGAGGGATTTAAATAGAGAAGCACATGAGGGGCTGGACAGGAAGTAGCAGGAAGGAGTTATATATTAAGCAACAGGTGAAGCCGGGTACACCCATAGCTGCAGAGTGCAGCAGAGCTGAACACAAGCTAGTGGAACAACAGGTGCCAGCCAACCTACAGCAGTAAAGGTGAGACACAGATCAGCTCCGCAGCTGATCTGTGACACTAAACACTCGACATGTAGACACATTTGAAGCCAGATTCCAAGAATACTTACTTGCGCAAACAAGAGGCTCCCGAATACTTTCTTCCTCTTCGGGGTCGCTTTGGCCCTCAGGTTGACTCCACAATGGACAGGAGTCAGATCCCATGCCTCCAAACCAACATCCTGGGTGAGATGACCACACTCACTTTCCTCTAAAAAGAAACAATACACCATTCATTAAGCCACCCCTAGTCCCATCTGTTTCTAGCATCAATTTTGCTACATTAGTTGACCAACCCTGCACTTGGTCTGATGACGTTTGCTCCTGACTAGTGTACACCACCATGCTGCACTGTGTTTTTTTTTTTTTTACAGTGAAAAATGCAGAATGATGCAAAATGAAGAAAAGGGAAGGTGATGTAATTTTTGCAGAGAGCAAACACTGGACAAGTGCCAACATCGAAAAAATCCTGTAGGTGCCCCCCACCCCTTTTGACTCGTATGGGATAGGGGAAATATGATGATCATTCTAGCAGGTGTGACTCTGTGTGACTGTGATCCCCGGGGCCTCTCCTCAAGCCATGTTTACACTGGCAAGGCTGCATTAATGGGCACTGATGAGCCAGGCAGCAACCAGAAAGTGTTCTTTAACCCTTAAGTTCTGCCCTAAGCCCATGGCCTTTGGCCCACCTTGAATCACCCCTTTCGGTGGCTAAATGAGTGTGTTTGAAGTTGTCACTTATGTTTTTGGTGGGAAGATGGCCTTGTTGCCTCCCCTGTTTGGGCCCGAGCGAGGGTAGCCTCCCTTCACCCCTTCTGGTGGCTTGGCTGTTGCCTCATTTTTTTAGTGCCTCCCTGTTGAAAGAAGAGAAAAAAATTAGGTACAAAAATAAAGAAATGTCCAAAAACAGAACCAAATAAGAATGTTCATATGTGCTTTATATTTTACTTCATCTTTAAAATAACAATTCAGACAAAGATTATAGAAAACATTATATATAATTCTCTCAAGCTACTTGGAGAAAGCACATATACATATTGGTTAGATACAAATATTGCTTACTTTTTTTGATGATCTTATGTATTGACTCCATCTGGTCTTGCTCACGGTGTTTGAGACCAGACCATCGTTTTCTAATTTGTTCGTTGCACCGAAAAATCACCCTACAAAACGGCGATGACCTTCTCCAAAATGCTGTCCTTTCGGCTTTTGGGCCTTTCGTGATTGAGCAGCTTGCAGTCGTAGTCATGCTTCTCGAGGATGTGCACCATCTCCACCATTTCATCCTTGCTCATGATGGTTGCTTTGTACCTCCTATGAGCTACACCACCGCGGGGCTGCCTGGAATCCGCCATGTCCCTCCCAAATGTTCTGTTATGTGTGTCGCATGCAGAAGAGAGATGGTCACGCCCCAGCGTCATGACGCACTGAGAGCAGAGTTTCACACATGCGCAGTGTATATAAAGCCATAACACGCGGTCGATGGAATGGCCGTAGGAATGATCTTGGAGTGGAGGACGAACGATCGCCATCGCCAACACACGAAAGGAGCCAGAAAACGAAGGGACAATTGGAAATTTGGGCATAGGTGGTTAGTGGCGTATACTGCTTAGAGTAAGGCCTCGATTGGGAGCAGCTTATGTGTTAAGCCAAACATTATGTTTTGTATTGTGTTCTGTCTTGCAGGCATCATATCATTTATCATGTCAGATACATTTACTGCGCCTGATTTTTTGCACCAATTCATTGACCTGTACCAGGAGCTGCCCTGTCTCTGGAAGGTCAAGAGTCGAGACTACTCAAATAAAATCTTGAGGAAGGCAGCGTTGGAGAAACTGCTTGAGTTGGTGAAGCCAGTGTACCCCAGGGCAGACATCAACTATGTCAAGACAAAAATATCAAACCCGAGGAGTACTTTTAAAAGGGAGCTCAACAAGGTGATGGACTCACAGAGATCTGGAGCATCAGCAGATGACATATATGTCCCCAGGCTGTGGTATTACCACAGCCTGTGGTTTTTGTCCGACCAGACAGAACCCAGGCCATCACTGTCTACACTCCTTTCGACAGCTGCTGAGGCCACAGCTCAAGAGGTCCACCCAGGTTCTGCTGCACATGAAGCTGTGGAGGAGCCCAGCTTGACCCAGGTATAGCATTGTTGAACATATTTGTATCCAAAAATACAATGATGATAACTAAACAATATTGTTAAAATATTTCTGCCTTAACAAAGTGGTTTTCATATAAATAGACAGTAGTGACCAAAAATGATTTGTACAAGATCCAAAATTGCTGGGGTCAAAATGATAGTCCTTTTCTATTTGTCCACATTCAATTTGGAACAATGAGGAGATGAAAATTGTGTGTGATTGATGACCAAACCCTAAAAAAGATTTTAATTATGTCCCATTTTCATACACAGGAAAGTGTCAGTCAGCAGGAGCCCATGGCCAGCAGCCAGCCAGAGTCCCAGATCCCTCCCCTACGCCCTCCTGCTAAAAGGGCCAGGAAGAGCAGGAATCTGGATGAGGCCACAGCTGCCTTCCTCAACCAGGCCACTACTGCCCTCAGGACAGACCCAGATGAGGCTGAGGAATTTGCTGTGCTGACTGCCAGTAAATTAAGGCAGATGGATGGTGAGCAAAGGAGCAGGTGTAAGGAACTCATCCTGCAACTCCTCAACAAGGGGGTGAGGGGCCAAATTAAAGAAAACACACACCTGTGTGATTTTGTGGCCCCACATCCACCACCTCCACAGACACCCCCCCCCACCACCACAGCCACCCCACCCACCCACAGCAGCAGGGCTGACAGTGGCAATACCAGCTGCAAGGCCGCTGGACTGGGGATTTTCAGCCCTTCACCAATTACTAATTTCCTTTTTTTTTGTTTTATTTTGTAATGATGATTTTATTTGTTATATTTTCTATATTTTTGTATGCATAGAATGCCTTTTTTGGTTAAGTTCTTTATATTTGGATGGCAGATAGCATCTCTACTTTATTTATTTATTTATTTATTTTAATGCACAATAAAAAAAAATGTGTAGAATAATCCTTGGCTATGTGTTTTACTTCTAATGACAGTTTGGGAGTAGGCAGTTACATTAAAAAAAAATACTATAGAAAGGCCTGGCATGGAGATGGACGTTTGAATTCAGAGCTCCGTTCACCACAGGAGATTCCTAACGAAGCATAGAGGTATTTCCACACCCTCTTCCCTTCGGGCAATCCTCATCTGCCTCCCGCTCGAGGTCTCCCAGGTACCTAGCCGGTTCAAGAAGCCACAACATCCCAGAGATGTTCCGGGCCGGCAGAGGCAACATGGCGCCTGCTCACCAAGGCCCTGCTCACTCCGGAGCACAGCCGATACTGCTGAGCAGCTCAAACACACCGGATGCTTTACACACCCGCTCAGGCGGCAGCGGGGACGGGATAGTACTCAGCCCACAACCGCCGATCAGTATTCAGGACCTCCGTTCAATAGCGGATGACATAAAGGACACTTTATCAGCCGCCATTTCTGAACTGCGGCTAGACTTTCGCGCCTTCACTGAACGTGTACAGATGGTAGAGACAGTGATCGATCACCATGACATTGCCATCCATTCGGTTACTGACTGCCTAGACTCCCACACATTGCGGATGAGGGACATGCAGCGACACTTGGAAGACCTCGACAACAGAGGTCGGAGGCATAATCTCCGGGTCAGGGGCCTCCCGGAATCCATTGAGGAGGAGCAGATCTCCCCGGCTATAGTACATATCTTCGATGACCTCCTCCACCGACCCCCACAAACTCCTATAGCCATGGTGAGAATCCACCGTGCCTTGCGCCCTAAAGGCAGGGAGAATGACCCCCCACGAGACATAATCTGCTGCATAGTAGATTATAAATTAAAGGAGGAAATTCTAAAAAAGGCCAGGGGCTGTCAACAGATTCTTCATGCAGGAGACCACATTCAAATATATCAAGACCTATCTGGAATAACCCTACAACACAGAAGAGATTTGAGGCCCCTCCTGGATGTCCTCAGGGAGAAAATCATCATATACAAATGGAAGTTTCCATTTTGTCTCTCGGCCTCCAATAATAGTTGCACAGCCATCCTTAAAGTACCGGAGGATCTGCCGCATTTCTATGCCGCCCTGGGTATCGCCCCTGTACCTGTGCCTAACTGGTATGCCGCCTTCCGCATTGCACCAGTGGTTCATGAGCCGCTGAGAGAAGAACCTATGGACACTTAAAATCCTAGAAACCGCAGGAGACGCTCTCCCTCTACCCTCAGGGCCCAGACTGGTTACCGGACCGGACCTGGGGATGCAAGCATCAATATCTCCCCACGATCCAGGAGAGCGCGCAGAGACCGCTGAAACCTGGGTTAAGGGAATCTGCCGTATACACAAGTTCCATTTGGTTTAATACAGTTTGCTGCTCCTACTGACTTTTATTTTTGTTCAAGGTCCCAATCTTTTTAATCTCCCCACAGCGCTAAAGATACAAGACGCCTAGAGACTATGTTTTGAACCAGCCTTCCATGTTACAGATACTCTCATGACTTATTTTGAGCACTCCTAGATTTTGTCAGGCTCTACCATTAACATGGCCGGCTGCTGTTCTCAATATCCCACCCACTTCTTCTTCAGCGGCTTGAGAATCTCTGACCACAGCCTACGGAAACTATCCTAAGCCTCACCCGGCTAGAAACTACATCTACCAGAAGGCTGTGCGTCCTATGACTCCTCCCCATGACTCATACTAACTTAGCTTCCTGGTTTGCCGTCCACATTGCAGAAACCTACAGACCATCCTGATGCCACACTTTGGCTATGAGCCTCGGACCTTAGACGCCAGCGCAGCCTCTCTCACCGCGCTGACGCAACCCTCCATCAGCAAACCCAGAAGTCCATATTCCACACGGAAGCATCCCCGGCTCACGACGCCCTGATCAGGAGGCTCCGAACGACTGTCTCTCCTCAACAGACGCCTACGGCACACTTCTGCAAGTCTCACACGGTCCCACATCTGGACTGCACTGGTATTGTCCTCTTATTAGTTTGGTTCTCAGGGCAGGATCCAAACTATAATTGCTAGTTTATTAATTTGTTATATGTCAGCATGCTATTGGTACTGTAGTTAGCGTTTACAGATCCGATCTCCTATCTATTCGCTGGACATTACTGTTTACTAATCTTTTCTTGAGTAGTTCTGACAGTTAGAAATGTTATGTTAAGATAATGTTTATACCTCATAGGCATGGCAGCATCCCCTGCTATGCGTTATGAGTGTTGCAGGTTTTTAACCTCTTGCTTACACCGCTACCCTCCTCCCACCTCCCCGGGGAGGATGATTGTCCTGGGGAGAGGGGCAGAATTGATATAGTACCCCCTCTCGTAAGCCAAGGAGGGTATTCGTTACTTACATCTCGCCATCGCAGGTCTCCGCATTAACCTCGGCCACGGTCTTTTACACACTCCACATTGCTTCAAAAACATTGTCCTACTAATGTACACACCCGCTGGGATAATTGCTAGTCCCTTCTGGGCGATGCATAACTAATACCTCATACTCAATCTCTACACACCATCCTGTGGTGGCAGCTCATATCCTGTGCGCTGCACATCACCCTTTGTTGGTCCCTCACTGCCAGGGTTTTTTGGTCAACCCCCACACGGGATCGGACAGGGGTGTAGTCCCCCCTGTTGGGGCTCCCTCATTGCCCGTACACCGTTCCACGACGATTACTGACCCCCGAGGTGGTCGGACGCATAGTCCCACACCTCTTCGGATTTTCCCCAGATACATACACCCCTAAGCCACATCCTTCTCCAGTCCATCGGACTTCAACCCCCCTCCCCCCTATCCCTTTCTTCCCTCTACACCTCTCTTCCAATGGCGGGCCCGCAGAACACTAGCATTAACACGGACAAGTCCCAGAAACAGCTGCAATCCCTCAAACTGCTTTCCATCAACATACGGGGACTTAACGTGCCCGAAAAGGGTTCCAAACTCCTCCACTCTCTACAACTAACCAAAACACATATCGCACTTATACAGGAGACCCAGTTCCGGACAGACTCTATTCCCAAACTAAAAAAACATTTCTTCCCCACAGCCTTCCATTCCTCCAATGCGGAGGCCAAATCAAAAGGGGTCACTATACTTATTTCTAAACATTGCCCAATCCAAATATCTGACGTACAATCAGATCCGCTAGGTCGTTTTCTCTTCATCAAAGGCACCTTAAACAAATTGCACATCACTATTGCAAACATCTATGCTCCTAACACAGGCCAAGTCACCTTCTTTCGTCACATCTACCAGCAACTTTCTAGCTTTCAATCAGGGACCCTCATCGTAGGCGGAGACTTCAATGTTCCCTTAAACCCCTCTCTTGACACGTCCAATGGCACCTCCTCCCTACCCTACAGGGCACTGAGGTCAATCAAGCAACAATTACACAACCTACTTCTTCATGATACTTGGCGCACATTGCATCCCAAAGAAAAAGATTTTACCTTCTTCTCTACTCCACACAATAAGTACTCTAGACTTGATCACTTCTTTCTTTCACAGACAGATCTCTCGCGCCTCGCTAAAGCAACCATAGAACCGGCCATATTCTCAGACCACAATCCCATTTCCATGACCTTACGTTTGAATACATCTAACATAAAGACACGCATCTGGCGACTAGACAGCTCTTTACTAACTGATGAGTTGAATATTCAAAGATTGACCACTTGCCTCTCCAACTTTTTTCAAGATAACTCGACTCCAGACATAGCACCCATGGTTACATGGGCAGCGCACAAATGCATCATCCGCGGAGAACTAATGGCCATAGCTGCACACTGAAACAAACTTACAAACACCCGCTTGGCGGAGTTAACGGTTCGCATCCGCACACTAGAACAGACACACAAGGCCTCCCTAGCTATAGCCTCACTGGAAGAACTCTCCCAGGCTAGAGAGGAATTCTTAGAAGCACTGAATGCAACGGTCAAACGAAAGTTCGCACTGTCACAAAAACTATACTACGAATTCGGCAACAAAGCCGGTAAACTTCTGGCGAGGGCTCTACAAACCAAAAAAGCCTTGCATACCATCCACAAGCTCATTAACCCCAATGGAGAGGCAGTAATTATCAATGAAGACATTTCGGCCCAATTCGTCCAATATTTTACCAAATTATATAACCTTCCGCCTTCCCATACGGCAGACACGTCGGTCGATCGTACGAAAACACTTACCAATTTCTTAGCACAATTCGGCCCTACGCCGATATCCCCAGAGAACTCACATTCACTAGATCTTCCAATATCATCAAACGAAATCCTCGAGGCTTTAAAACAAATGAAGACAGGCAAAAGCCCAGGGCCGGATGGTCTCATGACAGCCTATTATAAATCATTCCCGAATATCCTAATATCCGAATATCCTTTAACCAAAGCACTTAATGACCTTACAACAACTTCGCCCGCTCGCAAAGACCTATTGGAAGCTCATATTACACTTATTCCCAAACAAGGCAAGGATCCCACATTAGTTCCCAACTATCGCCCTATATCGCTACTTAATGTGGATTTAAAACTATACGCTAAAGTTCTAGCCAACCGTATCCTCCCTTTTATTCCATCCCTAGTCTCTCTTGACCAAGTAGGTTTTGTCCCTGGCCGCGAGGCCAGAGACAACACCACATAGGCACTAAACATTCACCATTGGCTAACCAAAACAGCTACGCAAGGATTCTTTCTCTCCCTGGATGCAGAGAAGGCGTTCGACCGGGTCGCCTGGGACTACATGGAAGCCACCCTAAGGGCAGCTGGCATCCCACCACGCATGTTACAAATGATTCTATCCCTATACGCCTCCCCGACCGCTAGATTGCGGATTAATGGTGGATTGTCGGACGCCTTCTCTGTATCCAATGGGACCCGCCAGGGGTGCCCCC
The DNA here is from genome assembly GCF_042186555.1 of Aquarana catesbeiana. Classification (NCBI taxonomy): domain Eukaryota; kingdom Metazoa; phylum Chordata; class Amphibia; order Anura; family Ranidae; genus Aquarana; species Aquarana catesbeiana. The sequence goes on from NC_133330.1 coordinate 97,754,880, forward strand.
TATCACCCCTAATTTTCATTATGACGATGGAACCCTTACTCCGTAAACTGAGACATAATCCCGCTATCAGAGGGATTGACATCCAACAAAAGCAATATAAAATAGCGGCTTACGCCGACGATATCTTACTCTTCCTGACGGACCCTATAACGACTATCCCTAATCTCCTTGCAGACTTTGCTCTTTTCAAACACTTATCCAATCTTCAAATAAATTTTAAATTTTAATTTAAATTTTAAAAATCCAAAGCCCTCAATATCACTCTACCAACTGACACGGTAAACCTTTGCCACAGTAACTTTCCGTTTGTCTGGGAGAAATTCGAAATCACATACCTGGGGATTAAAATTACTACCCATCTAAGGGACCTTTATGCCAAAAATTTCCTCCCACTGATTAGATCCATCCAAGGTGACCTAAAGAAATGGAATCTAGGTTTATTTTCTTGGATGGGCAGAATCGCAATATTAAAAATGAATGTCCTTCCCAGACTTCTCTACCTCCTCCAAGCCATCCCGATCACGCTACCTGCGTCTTTCTTTGCCTCCTATAAACTTCTTTGTAGGACCTTTGTATGGGCCTCCAAACATCCACGCCTTAGCTGGGACAGGTTAGTTCTTCCCAAACAAATGGGGGGACTGGGTCTCCCAGATCTCCAAAAATACCATTGGGCCTGCCACCTGACCAGATTGGTAGATTGGCATGTACACCGTCCCTCAAAGGACTGGATCGCCTTGGAAGTCTCATTCACAAACCTACCCATCGCCAACTGTAACAAGGGGTTAAATTCTGTGTTACATTTATTCATAGATTAATTTATATATTTACCCTTTTAGATATGTGGTCAGTAAATGCAATGATTAAAACACACAAAACAAAGAATGTAATAAAAGAGATTTACTTAGCTTCGATTAAAGATTTATTACAGATGTTACAATACAGGATAAATTCAGCATTCAATCTAGGGAACCCCTCAACTTCTGAATATTCAGATAGTTCTGGAAGCCGACAGCCTGTTCAAGATCTAGGACCTCTTACGTCCTCAGCGAAGTTCACCGGCCTGCTCTATTGTCTGACCTTTTAAAGGCTAGATGGAAGGCGCGAAAAAGCTGGTTTTATCTGGTACTAACAAAGCCTATCCCAAGACAATGTGACCATCTGTGAATGATCGTCTGTGAGCTCAGAAACATACATTATACACATATAGAAATATATATATATATATATAAGCAATCACCTTAAAACTATTACTAAGTTTCTTGTAATTCAATAATTAAAGTTATATATGAATATAGACCCATACTACATTCCACCCCTTGACTTACAAGATTCTTAGTTTAGTTTATAATACTCAAGATTACTTATAGATATATCAAGATGTTCTACTCAAGGTAGTCCTTTTGCTTGTACTCCAATATAAACATTTCTGACTTCATTAATTTCATCCTTCACATTTCCAGTATTATAAGTATGTATGCGAAACACTCCTCATTATTACATATGGTCCCATATATCCCACCCCTTGGGTATTTTCCACATGTAAATCAATGTATAACAGTTGTACATCCTTCCACACCTCGTCTTATTTATCTAAAGTTCTATCTCTTGACCCACTTTCTCTGTCTGATTTACCTGTCCAGGAAATCTCATTCTGCTATGTTAGGGCTGAAAAATATAAAAAATGTCCAGGCTTATAAAAACAACTATATGTTGGACTAACAGAATAACACCAAACTTCCTTTTGAAAGTACAGGCATGAGCATCAAACTTTCCTTTCCAAGAGTTTAAACGCATAGATACTTGTCAAAGTCCTCCATATCTGGTGATGGACAGCAGAGTCTTAGACATCCGGTTACCAGATCACAGCTGCAGCATAACACTTGCAACACTGTATAACTGAAAGAACTGTAGAATACAAAGTACATATCCTTTGGACTATTGCAGCTCACAAGTCATAGACGTGCAGGCACATAACCACATAGTAGCTGGAACTTCTACAGACAGTTCAGGCACATGACCATCAGAGCAGATAAAACAGTTCAAGTACTTCACCATCAGATTCAGGTACTTAACCATGATAGCGGATGGAACAGTTCAGGTACTCGACCCTCAGAACAGGTGGAACTTGCACCAACAGTTCAGCTGCTGATCATTGGTAAAGACTTTATAGACGTTGCTGCTGTCAAAAGTGTTTGTCTTCTTTCTCCAATATGCTTCTAGTTGACATCATGACAGGTGTGTTACCAAATATGTCAGTCCAACATTCCTTAATTAACAACAATGCCCATATAGCCCATTATAGATTTCTGAACAGGCGAATCGATAATCATTAGTGACCTGTCTTAACACTGAAAAACTCAGCTTTCTACATTAAAGGTGATATATTATTACAGGTATATTACTTATCCCCCACCTGAACTACTCTGTCTCAAATTATAGGCCCAACTTTAAACTTCTTCATGTGTGTTTCCTCTATGCACTTTGATCTCCTTCCACACTCTAAAGATATTCTGGCAGGCTAACCGGCTCTTGTCTACACTGATCCCAATATGTGCATATAATATGCCCATGCATATGTGTCACTGTATTCTACATGCCAGTCCCACCCCAAGCAATCAAGGAGAATTGAGAAAAACAAAACCTGAGAACCTATTTTATAACTCTTTTTTCTTTACCAAGAAAATTTTATGAAAACTCAACCAGGTGTATAGAACAAGGTGGTCAAAGAATCACTGAGTGTCAGATATAACTGACCATATATATAACACTAGAACACCTCATGTTGATAGACTTAAAAATTGTGTTCAGTGCAATAATATTAACCTAAATGTACAATTATAAGTAGACATAAGTACTTTTTTTTCCCTTGAAAAACAAAATGATTACTTTAAATTTAAACTGTCAATCATGCAGAAAAATTTACGTTTATATGTAAAACCCCAGGCACACTCCCACAGTGGTACCAAAATAATTATGGCAGAATATACAGAAGTAGATGCTGCCATAATTTAGCTTACATATACACAGAAAAGAACAATATGTAAATGTTTGGGTATTCTTACACCCTTCAAACCATTACAAGTATTATATAATTCCAGATATCAAAACAATCTTGCTGTCAATATTCAAACATTATTTGTTCTATATCATTTTATATTCAACTCAATCAGAGGAAACCCTTATAAATCTATTATGCAGCATCGAGAGTATTAGCTGCTCTGGTTTACAATCAGTTCCAATGAAAACTTTCAGTACCTTTGCATATTGCATAAAAATAACAACAACAAAAACAACATAAATTATTCAGTTTGACTGTAATCTTCATCTTTAGTTCTTGGACATCAAACCATATCAGACAGGTGGATTGATGCTGTTTAATATTGTCTAGGAACTAAACAAAACAAAAAGGTTATTTAGTGTGATGTTATTACAGCTCCTTCCTAGAAAGTAACAAATAGTTAGCAACAAACACATTTAACCAACACTTTCCACAAACAACAAAACATATGGCCATTATTTCTGTTATTCATGAGTGCACTTTTATTACCCTTATTAATTGAGCTCATATTACTTAATTATAACCACGTGGATTTTCATTAACGGACGTCCATTCAAAGTTGTCAATAACCATGGTTGAAATAATTCACAAGAACATTATATGGTGTTCATTACATTTGTGCACAAACATTATACATCACCAAACTCATATTGATGTTTCTATTGCAACCTCTTGTTCAATACCATACAGATCTACGAAACTTCTAGGAATAGATCTGGTTCCTTCTGTATTAACGAAAAAAACATTAGTGTTGTATCCTAGAACATAACACTATTACATTCACCAATAGAATTATAATAATCATGACTGCTATTCAGGATTTTAAAGGGTGTTAACATCAATCAGCCATTTACTTTCTTTGTTTCAAATAATCCTAGATTTTAACAAAACTAACAATTTCAACAAGGATGTTATTTTTTCAACATGATTAGACATTTCTCAGATGTTCAGCACTGTCCTGCTTTTCACAGGCACAAGCTTTTTTAAGGGGGGGGGGGTGTTAAGGGGGAATCTCCCTCTCTTAAGGGATCGTCTTAATCAAGCAGACTCTCACAAATATAACATCAGATAGTGCAGCGCTAAAATCAAAATGAAACACTAAAGTCCACCATAATATCAAAATTCATATGAGTAATCAATAAATCATCCTCAAGCGCGAGCGAACACCCGTTTGCAGAGAAGTGATTTCAGGCAGCCCACCACCAAGGAATAGGTTGGCCTCTCACCTGAAGGAATGGACCCTTTAATTATAGAGGGTCAAAAATCGCCTTATTCAAGCAAGGTACAGCATGTATAGGCATCCGTCAGGGCTCAGGTGTCAGACACTCCACTGGGACCGTGGGACTCCGATAACAGACACTCCAATATGACCAAGATATAAAAAAGAATGGCAAAAAGATAGTGCTCTCTGTATGCAAAGTTTTATTACAAAAAAGCTAAAATGTGACACTCACATGTTAAGCAATGGGTAAGTGCATGTAATCAACAGAAGCGATGCGAACCTCCGTCTGGTAGTGTGGATGCGCAGTGGCCGCGGGTGACGTCACGGCGTATCCTCGTTCTGGACGTGTTGCGTCCCAGTGGGCGGGGACTTCATCAGCAGATGAGGATACGACGTGGGCACCCGCGCTATATACAAGGTAAGTATCCATGACAACGAACAGCATGGTACAATTAACCTCTCGCTAACAAATACAGTCTACAGCTGCAGCTCTTCTTTTCACAAAATGCTGGACTATTGTCCATTGTCCGGGGGAGGGGGGGGGATGCTGCAGACTAGCCGTTCCTGCTAACTCTTCAGTTACACATACAAAAGACTTACTTTTCTCAAAGCGTTTGCCTTAGTTTCATTAGTTGAATATTCTAATGTTAAACATACTTAAACATCCTTTTCCTACCTGTTTTCTGCTCATCAATTTCAAACCTCAAAGAACAATTATGTGAGGACCAGCGAAAGGGCCACTCGTCCACCTAACGCAGTCATCAGCTCATCTGTTCTATATCTCAAAAATCTAAAGCTTTCTGGGGGCTCGCTAAGCACACAATGAGTGGGAACATTTGACCATCTACCCCCTTTTTGTCTCAGTGCCTGCAAAAATATCCATCCTAATATAGATGCAGCTTTCTGTTGCGATTTTGAATATCAAAACAAGTCAAGATTCAGGAGACAGTGGCGGGGGGTCTTCCACTTGATCAATTCACGAGCCAGAGTAGACCAGTGTCTAGAATCTGCCCACTCTGAGATGGGGCTCTTTCGACTGTCTCCCCCCTTCGTTTTTTTTATCCAGTTAAACATATCTGCCACTAACTGCCACCAAAGCAAAGCTAGCAACAAACCTCCCATCACAGTGCACACTAATAATACAGTTTCCCAATTGTCAAAAAACATTACAATTCACAACAGTATTACTAGGATTAATCACTGCACTTCAAACCAGCACTGAAAGGGTTAAATATCCTGCTCACAGCGCCATTATGTAACAAGGGGTTAAATTCTGTGTTACATTTATTCATAGATTCATTTATATATTTACCCTTTTAGATATGTGGTCAGTAAATGCAATGATTAAAACACACAAAACAAAGAATGTAATAAAAGAGATTTACTTAGCTTCGATTAAAGATGTATTACAGATGTTACAATACAGGATAAATTCAGCATTCAATCCAGGGAACCCCTCAACTTCTGAATATTCAGATAGTTCTGGAAGCCGACAGCCTGTTCAAGATCTAGGACCTCTTACGTCCTCAGCGAAGTTCACCGGCCTGCTCTATTGTCTGACCTTTTAAAGGCTAGATGGAAGGCGCGAAAAAGCTGGTTTTATCTGGTACTAACAAAGCCTATCCCAAGACAATGTGACCATCTGTGAATGATCGTCTGTGAGCTCAGAAACATACATTATACACATATATATATATATATATATATATATATATATATATATATATATATATATATATATAAGCAATCACCTTAAAACTATTACTAAGTTTCTTGTAATTCAATAACTAAAGTTATATATGAATATAGACCCATACTACACCAACACACCTTGGATGAACCACACCAATGTACCCAGAGAACTTATCTAACATCCTCTTGTTGGTGCCACACTCTCTCTTTTCAAAAGAGCTTGCAAATTGCTCGCCTTCTCACCCTCGCCAGGCCCCATGACCCCTTTGGACAAGAACCCAGACTTCCCCCCTGGACTCCCCTTAAAAGACTCAACCTTAGATACTCACATCTCGCAAGCTAGGGTGCAGAACTTCTATCACAATGGGATTCTCCTCCCTTTCCACACTCTTACAGCTACAATGCCTCACCACGACATACCCTTTTACAAATATTTACAAGTAAGACATTTCCTACAGTCATCCAGACATTCTTCTCTCTGGCACAGGGATCTCACTCAGTTCGAATCTCTTTGCACCTCTACAGAACCTCAGGGTCACCGAATTTCTGTAAACTACTCCCTTCTGTTTTCAGGACATAAGGTCAAGGAGGACAAATTTATACAACAGTGGGAAAACGAACTGACATTAGACCTCACTCCCACAGAATGGGATCACATACTCACTCTCATGCATAAAGGCTCCATTAACGTCACGATGCAGGAAAATAGATACAAACTGTTCTCGAAATGGTATCGGACCCTCGACAAGGTACATCACTTCCACCCCTCCGTCCCTCCGACATGCTGGAGGTGTAATGACTCTCGTGGTACTCTGCTCCGCATATGGTGGGAACGCACCCTTATACAACCCTTCTGGTCAGAAATCCATCGGCTAATTTCCCAAATCACCACATACACCCCAGACTTTTCTCCCGCCCGCTACTTATTACACCACACCCCAGGGTCCCCCATCTCCTACAAAAAAATCTCTAACTATACATCTGATTAACGCAGCCAACTTGTGTATCCCTGCGCATTGGAGAAATCCTGCCCCTCCCACGGTAGAGGAATGGATCCGCAGGGTGGAAAGGATAGCGAATATAGAACAACTCATTGCCCAAGCCAACGACACACCCACTAAATTTCAGAACACATGAGCGTGTTGGACTCACTACAGACACTCCCAAGCGCACTCGACCTTACCCCCTTCATCTCCTCATACTCCCTGAGGAATTTCTGCGGCCTGTCCCCTTCTGTCCTCCCCCAAAACTCACCCACCCCTTTATCCCCTATTACCCCGTTCCCCCCCCCTTTGTGCGATACTGAGCTGACATATCCAAGCACATCAGAACTGCTCATAGCTTTTTCTTACACACTCACTATCCCTACGTATCCTACGCATCGCCTGGTAACTTCCTTTTCCCGTTTAGGGGTGAACGAAAACGGAGCTGTTCACAAAACGGTCTGGCGCATCCCCGCACAATACATCCGATCTCACCGAACTACCACCCACAGTTCATATATAGTGATATTTACATTGTTCATTGATAGGGCTTTATGCCAGTATTCGCTTTCTACCAACTGTTCTTGTTTTTCCTGCATTTATCTGTCGACGCCTACTGAACACTTGCGATTTGCTTCACTAAGATGTATGTCAAATTCTACTTGTTATTCTGTAAAATTTCAATAAAATCTTTTGGAAAAAAAAAAAATACTATATTCTTTGATCTACACCGGGGAACAAGACAGGGCTGTCCGCTATCCCCGTTACTCTTTGCTCTGGCCACAGAGCCCCTAGCTGCTGCTATCAGAGGGAACCCAGCTATATGTGGCTTTAAAAGGAAAGATTTGGAAGATAAAATAGCCCTGTACGCGGACGATGCGCTCATTTTTTTGGGCGACACATCTGCCTCTTTAACAAATCTCATGGAGTTAATCTGTAAATTTGGATCCTACTCGGGGTTCAAGATAAACTGGGACAAATCCACATTGTTACCACTTGATCCCCTTGTATCGCCTCTTCCCCTTTAGCAGCAGACCAGATCAGGGTGGTAGATACATTCCGGTATTTAGGCATAGTTATTCATCCCGACCTAGAACCATATGTTAAATTTAATGTAAATCGGGGGCGTGGCCGAGACATGGAACAGAGCGGACGTGTGTGAGCTGAGCTCCGTCTGACCCGCTCCTCACATCGCTCTCTGCAGCAGCACAAAGTGACCCGGACGCCGGCTCTGAGAGATGCTGACACGGAGGAAGCAATCCCCGCAACCCCAGAGAACCCCACGGCTTCGTTCCAGCTCCCTTGAGGCCTTTTTTTGCGGGGGAAGACGGCTGGGAGCAGAATCCAAGATGGCGCCGGGTGAGTCTTCACAGGCCGCAAATGAGGCCTCCCCAGCCATGTCACCGCGCCATCCACCGGCATCCCCTCCTCTCCCATCCTCTCCGGACCCCCCGGATTCAAGAGGGAGCCCATCCAGTAGCCCGGGTAGGAGGGATGCAGGGAAGAACCACAACCATACCCCGCCACACGCTTTCCCAGCGCACTCTGCTGCCTCTTCCTCCCCCAGCTCTGGGCTCACTCAACACATAGCCCCAGGACACAGAGGTCCGCACATAGCCCAAGATGATGGCGACCTCAGGTCCCATATCCTTGCCCTCCCCACCTGGGCAGACCTTGAAGGATTTATGGCCCGCATGGAGAAGGCCTTTAGGAAGGACATTAGCCCTTCCCTACAGGCTCTGCAAGCACACAGTAAAATGCAAGATCAACGGATTGACTCTTTGCTTGATCAACTTGATGATGTGGAGAATAGAAGCCGCAGGGTCAATATTCGCATTAGAGGTCTGCCGGAAGCCACAGGCCCCAGAGACATAATCCCCTCACTTCAGGGCTTGTTCACCCAGATCCTGGGAAGAGAAGCTCCCGACCACATAGAGATCGATCGTGCGCACAGGGCCCTTAGACCTCCCTCAGAGGACCCTGATAAACCCAGGGACATTATTTGCAAACTGCATAAATATACTGTGAAGGAACGCATTATGTTTCATGTTAGAGGTATGCGCCATGTGTATTTTGATGGAGGACATGTGTCCTTATTATCCAGACGCACGCTGATGCAGTGCAGGGCCCTGAAGCCTCTGTTGGCAGTCCTGCAGGAAGCACATTTGGTATACCGCTGGGGATTCCCCTTTAGTCTTTCCGTCACAAAAGATGGCCAGCAAGTTACTTTGCGGAACAAGTCAGACTTACCTCACTTCCTCTCACGCCCTGGCCTTCCTTCAGTGGACATACCTGACTGGCGTATTTCTCCTGAAGTTCCAGTACCAGTCCGTCCGGAACCCTGGCGGCAAGCCCGCCGCAGACGTCGCAACAAACCCCGGGTTGGTCAAGCTGCTGCCACGGAGCAAAGCCCTCCCTCTTCCCCAACTGCACGCTGAGGTCGGGGAACAACTTCGGAGGCTTCAACTTTCCACCTACAAGACTGGTGCTATGTCCGTGTTTTGGTTCTAAAACTCTGTTAGTTTTATTTTTCTGTTGCAGATAATTTACATGCGCATCTGACTTTCAGATGTGCTCACATAGAGGAGCGGGTCCCCTCAGTTGGGGCTCCTGTTTAGTGACTCTCCACTTTCCCCCCATAGGTGAACTCCTGAGAGTTACACTCCTTGTAGAAGGCTGTGCACGACGCAGAGGTTGCCCGAATTTTGTGGTGCCATTAGGCCGGCGGGCGATCCCGGCGCCGTTGCACCTAGTGGTTACTAAATACCCACAGGGTATTATGTTTTCTGTTTTTCTGTTGCTTTTATTTTTCCCCCCCAATTCCTCTTCCCCCCCCTTTTTTTATTGTTTTTCTCCCTAATGTTCAACGATGTCTATGGGCGGGTTGTTTACTTATTGCATGGGTTATACTCATATGTTTCTCTTATCAGCACTTTAGATTTGTTGGGTCGTATGCCGTGGGTCTCTCTTCGTCCTCCTCACGCCTTCTGGGTGATCCTACCAGTAACCAGCAATGGCTGATCTGAAAATCGTGTCATACAACATCCGGGGCCTGAGCTCTCCATCCAAACGCAGTAAGTTGTGGCTTGAGACAAAGAGATCTGGTGCACATATTTTATTATTGCAGGAAACTCATTTCAGAGCTGACTCCCCACACACATATACAATCAATGGTTCCTCAGTAACTCACCCAAATCTAAATCAGGTGGTGTCGCGGTGGCGATTCATAAAAATTGCCCTTTCATTACCACAGACCACCGCGCAGATCCTGAAGGCAGATTTGTCTGTCTGAAAGGCACTCTGTACAACCAGAAATTTACAATTGTGGCGCTATACGCCCCTAACTCTAGGCAGTTGGATTTTCTGGAGAGGGTTCTAGATTCCCTTTCCGAATTTCACGAGGGGCGTCTCATTGTGGGAGGGGAATTTAATGCCTTTTTGATCAATGCCTTTTGGAATCACTCTCTGGCTCGTCGATCGGATCGATGACGATTTCCGATCATGCACCCATTTCCATCTCCCTAGTGCCGTTGTCCCCAGAGGTTCGCCAATGGACTTGGCGTCTGAACGAAAACCTACTAGATGATGCAGTTGCGCTAGCTCAGGTGACAGATGCTATCTCTCTGTATTTCAAAGAGAACTCGACGGGAGAGACTGGGGTAGCGTATGTTTGGGAGGGACACAAAGCTGTGATACGAGGTGAATTTATTGCCCAAGGAGCTAGGCTTAAAAAGGCACGCTGTGGGGAGCTTCAATCCTTGCTGACACAATTAGGCACAGTAGAACTTAAACACAAGCGACAAATGACCCCACCCCTATATGAAAAATTAACAGCCCTCAGGGCACAGCTCTCAGACCTACTAGAAAAACAAATCCGTGACAGACTTCGGTATGTCTCTCATAAATTCTATGAGTTTGGAAATAAGTGTGGCAGATTACTGGCCAGAGCCCTGAAAAGACAACGCACATCTGGATATGTCCATAAAATTCAAACGACCTCGGGGTCCCAAACCGTACTATCCTCCACAATTGTGGATGCCTTTCGCGATTATTATGCCCAACTTTATCAACTCCCGGCCACACTTGCGGGACATACGCCCTCTCAGAAGGCGGAATGTATTGCGCAATATTTGGAAGACGCACTAACACCACAATTATTGCAACAAATCAGTGATCGGCTTGATAGGCCTATAGCGGTAGAGGAAATTGAAGCAATCATTAAGGATCTCCCGCAAGGGAAAAGTCCTGGTCCAGATGGACTAACCAATGCTTATTACTGCAAATTTTCTCACCTACTGGCTGCTCGTATGTGCACATATTTCAATGCTCTGGCTTCGGGCACCACCCTTCCGAGGGACGCATTGATGGCACACATCACCGTCCTTCCAAAGGAAGGTAAAGATCCCTCCATTCCTAGCAGCTATAGGCTGATTTCACTGCTGAACACTGATATCAAGATTTTCGCGAAAGTGTTGGCTAATCATCTCAAACCTGTCCTCCCATCGGTGATTCATACAGACCAAACGGGTTTTATAACGGGTAGGGAGGCTAGGGACAATTCCAATCGAGCTATACAACTGATACACTGGGCGAACTTGCGGCGGCCCAGTTCACCCTGTCTTCTTTTATCTACGGACGCTGAGAAGGCCTTCGACAGGGTGGACTGGGCCTACCTGCAGGCGGTGCTTTCTCGATTGGGCTTGGGAAATAATATGCTTCAATGGATAGGATCATTATATAGTTCCCCCGAAGCGCGGGTTAAAGTAAACGGAACGCTTTCCAACCCTTTCCCTATTCGAAACGGTACACGGCAGGGGTGCCCTTTGTCCCCCCTGATTTTTGCCCTCACCCTAGAACCACTGCTCAGCATAATTAGGGCAAATCCTAATATTAAGGGGCTCACGGTGGGAACGACGGAACATAAATGATCTGCTTACACTGACGACGTCCTTTTTTATGTCACAGACCCACTGATCTCCCTACCTAACATTATGTCTGAATTGAAAAGATTCTGTTCTTTATCAAATTTCAAAATTAACTACAAGTCTGAGATCCTCCCCCTCAATGTTCCTCCTCCTATGCGTTCACAATTACAAGCCTCCTTCTCCTTCACGTGGTGCTGCTCCTCCTTAAAATACCTGGGTATCCACCTCCCAGTTAATATAACACAACTTTACTCATGCAATTTTGCTCCTTTACTCACAACTATCAAAGCTGACTTAATAAGGTGGGACCGCACTTCCTTTTCGTGGATGGGACGGGTCAGCATTCTGAAAATGAACGTACTGCCGCGAATTCTTTTCTTTCTCCAGATGATACCTATTGCTTTACCCAGATCTCTTTTCTCAGCCTTCAACAGCCTGTTTGTTAAATTTATTTGGCAGGGTCATGTACCCCGTTTAGCTCTCCGCACGCTGCAACGCCCTAAAAATATAGGAGGGTTGGGATTCCCTTCTATCCGCAGATATTATGAAGCAGTGGCCTTGCAGAGAATTCTCGACTGGCAACACCACACCTCTACCAAAGCTTGGGTTCCTCTCGAGAAGTTTCTGGCGGGACGCAACTTGTCTCATGCCCCTTGGCTCCCACGAGGGAGCAGAGGTCTTTCGGGCTTTGTGTCCCAGATCTCTGTGCATGTGCTGAAATTGTGAGATGCTATTAACTCAAGGGAGCGGCTGTCACAACCAATATCCCCGCTTGCACCACTAGGGGGCTTTCCCTGGTTCACTCCAGGGGAACACCTTTCTTATCTCCGTAATTGGACAGATGACGGGGAGGTTCGTTGTGGACGGTTCGTACATGAACAAGGTTTGGTCTCCTTGGACTGGCTTCGCTCATAGTTTGGTAGCTTTCCAATGGATGGATGGCGATACAGACAATTACAACATTTTATTAAGAGCTTACCTCTTCCTGTACGACCCCCCTCATCACTAACTCCCTTTGAAAAACTATGTAAATCCGAGGGCCCCGTCTATCACTCTATTTCCTTGCTTTATGCGATGTTGCAGTCTGCGGAATCTCAGAACAAGCCTACTTACATTAGGGAGTGGGAAAGGGACCTGGGACACATGTTTACTGAAGTCCAACTGAACAATCTTTATCTGCTTACTCATAAAAGTTCAATAGATACCAAAATGCAAGAAAATAGTTTCAAACTGTTAACCCGCTGGTATAAGGTACCAACGAAACTGGGCAAAATTTATCCGACAACCTCTGCTGCATGCTGGAGGGGCTGTGGGCTTCGGGGCACTTTCCTACATATTTGGTGGGAGTGCCCGATGCTTCGGCCCTTCTGGCTGGATGTTAGAGCCCAGATAAAAGTTATCCTAGATGTGGATTTACCAGACTCCCCAATGGAGTTTCTACTGCATGTGCCATCCGCCCCGCTAAACCATTACCGAAAGTCAATACTCCCACACCTCTTAAATGCTGCACGGCATCTGATCCCCGTTCACTGGAAGTCGACCCATATTCCGGGACGAAGTTAGTGGATGGGCCTGATTGACTCGGTGATGGCAGCGGAGGAGTGGATGGCAAAATGCAAGGATAGGTTTGACAAATTTTATGATATTTGGGCGACATGGACACATTATAAGTCTAAGGGAACGGTAGTTCCACCTCAGGCCTCCCCTAGAGATGCCTCTAGTAGGTTAGACATTGCTGGAGTTGCTCCTTAAACAAATGTGGAGGATGAGACCCACGGCATATTTATTTACCCCCAGGTTTTCCATAATGTTGTTGCACTTATAATTCACACAGCTGTACTGGCTATTAGACAGACGTGTCAGTGATTATTAGATATACCCATCTGCCTTCCCCCTTTTCCCTCTCTCCAACTCCTTTCTTTACCGCCCCCTTTCGGTTAGGGTTTAACCCTAAGATACTAACATGATGCTGTTTTCTTCACACCTTTACCGTAAACCTGTTTAGATATATTGGTTGTTTCAACTATAGATTCCGCCTCTCTTAAGATGGCAGACACAGGTTGAAGAAGTCATAAGAGTCCCATTATACACATACGTCAAGGTTTTCGTAATCAGTTTGCACTACATGATATTCTCTCCCTTTAATATGCATCCTCTCAACATGTGTTGCTTTGTGTACCTTTACCAAACTGTAATTTCCTGGTTCCCCCCCTTTTTTTCTTTTTTTCTTATTCTGTATCCCCTGTATTATTATTTGTTATATTTGAAAACAATATATAATAAAGATTATATAAAAAAAAAAAAATTAATGTAAATCCCCTGATTCAAAAATTCCAGGAAAAAGCAGCTAGTTGGATTAAACTTCCCCTCTCGGTAGTGGGTCGATGTAATCTGATAAAAATGGTCTGGGGTCCACAACTCTTGTATACGCTCCACAATGCCCCCATCTGGATTCCTATCCATGTTTTCAAAAAATGCAACCCCATATTCCGCTCCTTGATATGGAGGAAACAGGTGCCACGTATTAAGTATACAGGAGGCGAAGGACTCGGCGGGCTGGCAGTCCCGAACCCATACTATTACTTCATAGCGGCACCTAACGGGATGGCAGCACCCCGGGTCCTCTGACCCCACAAGCAATATCATACGCACTCTACTCTCGAGCGGGGGCCTTGTGGAGTGCATGGAAGTGGGAGAATTCCAAAAAATACCTGAATAACAAACTATGGTGCTTATAGATAAAATATGGAACAAGGCCAAGCAACACTTTCAATATGAAGGATACTCTGAATGGTCTCATATCTGAAACAATAGCAACTTTCCCGAACTGTGTAAATTGCAGGGCTTCTCTGCGTGGTCTAGAAGTGGGGTGGTATACATCCTGCAGCTATACCGAGGCGGACTCCTACAGGATTTTCAATCCTTGAGGGAGGAATATGGCTTAGCAAACATCTTGTTTTTTCAATATCCAAACTTAGGCATGCCATCTCAGCACAAGCTACACTGTCAACATAGGAATTGACTAGACCCTCAGTGCTCACACTAGTAACATTGACGTCTAGGAAAGGACAGATATCATCTATATATGAATCCCTGCATGCAGGACAAGCTGGGGGGAAGATATAGGCCACATCACAGACGAGGAATGGTCTGCTATAATGGAAAATGTACCCAAGGTGTCCCTTTCCTCTTCCCAAAAACTCATACAACTATTCATTATACACCGAACTTACCGTACCCCATATAAATTACATAAATGGCACCGAAGAGATGACCCTTTTTGCCCTCGTTGCAGGATAGATAACATTACTCTTATCTACATGCTCTGGAAGTGACCAAAATTTCAAAGGTACTGGTCTGAAGTAATCAACTCTATTAACAAAATATGGAATCTTACATTTGCAGTTGACCCCAAGCTGTGTCTGCTAGGATGGTTAGATGAGGAACTATATACACCACACACTTATAAAGCCATTCTCAGAGTATTGTTTATTGCCAGAAAACTTATAGCTAGAAAATGGCTTTTGGTGTCGCCGCCGACACACACAGAATGGGTTAATACCATAAACGACACCCTATTGAGGGAAAAGTTGACATACCAACACAGAGTTAGCCCAACAAAATTTGAAAATATATGGGATCCTGGTTGGAGGTACCTGGTTTAGCCCCCTTCCAACTGGTCCAGAACAGAGTACTTGGTGGCAGGACATGGACACCCACCCCCTCTTATGAGGAAGGAGGCTATTTACACTAGGTGGGTAAAGGGTGAGATGGTGACATAGAGACTCAGAAAGTGGATCAATCTGAAATAATATTCTTGTTGAGAAGATGTCTTACTCTGCAGTGACGAGTGATTTGGTTTATTTATATAAGATAGTTAATGGAAGAACACTGGAAATCCCCCCCCCCCCCACTGTTTGGGGGGGGGGGGTACCTCTACACTGACCGATTGTCCTTTTTAGGACCGGGAGCGGAGTGCCGGTACAGAACACTAAGAGGACACACTTACTAAAAGAGGAAATATACGAAATGGTAGATACTGGTATGTACATGTAGAGATTTGTCTTCTTAAATTGTCTGTAATTTCACATTTAAAAAAACAAAGCAGGAGAAGCAAATCCGATCGGCTGTACAATTAGATAATAATATGTCCTTTGCAATGCTATTTGATGTATGTTTTTGTTTTTGTTTAATGGAAGAGTTTTTTTTTCTCGTCCTATGTTTTATAAATAAAAAAAAATCTGATTTAAAAAAAAAAAAAAAATACTAGGTAAAATTTAACAAGGGACACCAACATAGTTGTATCTTTGATCTTAAAAACTATGGGATAATAGTGTTGTGGTAACTTGCACAAAAAAAAAAAAAATAACAAGAATAATAATATTATTCTTGATATCACTCGAAAAAAAGCCTTTGAAAATACGTTTGGCAGAACTCCATCAGTATCACCAGCAAAGCAGCTTCATTATTATCCCATTAAAGAAGAAGAGAATGTGCGCTGCATTTCGAGATTTCAGAATTTGCCATGTCAGGAATGTTAATTCTCCATTACGAACGCTAGTTTACAAGACCAACCACTTCCAGCTCATCCTTGCTTACGAGCATGCGTGTTTGTACTTTGGACTTTTGTGTGACGGACTTGTGTACACACAAGACGAAAATCTGACAACAGACCATTGTCCGCTGAAAATTTACTAGCCTGCCATCCAACATTTGTTGGCGGGAAGTTGGACAATTGTCTGATGGAGCGTACCAACGGTCGGATTTTAGGCAAACAGTCTGTCATCACACAATTCCCGGATGAAAATCCGGTCGTGTGTACAAGACTTTAGACCCCATACACACTATTAGATTTTTGCAGATTTTTGTCTTCAGATTTACCAAGACCATGTAGTGCAAGGGCCTGCCTGATTGCATACAAATTAAAACTCTTAAGGTTTGATCTCATATTATATGGTTTTGGTAAATCTGAAGAAAAAAATCTGCAGAAAATCTAATAGTATGTATGGGGTCTAAGGCATACTTTTCTGCAACTATTTTGCAACAAACAGCTTTAAAATAGCCATCACTGTCCAGAGCTCCAAAACGCCATGTTCCTCCAGTTCATAGTTACATAGTTAGTCAGGTTGAAAAAAGACACCAAAGTCCATCTAGTTCAACCAATTAAAAAAAAAAAAAATCATACAATCCCATATACACAATCCTTCACCCACAGTTGATCCAGAGGAAGGCGAAAAACCCCAGCAAAGCATGATCCAGTTTTCTTTCGCAGGGGAAAAAATTCCTTCCTGATCCCCTGAGAGACAATCGGATTTTCCCTGGATTAACGTTACCTATAAATGTTAGTTCCCAGTTATATTATGTACATTAAGGAAATAATCCAGGCCTTTTTTAAAGCAATCTACTGAGCTGGCCAGAACCACCTCTGGAGGGAGTCTATTCCACATTTTTACAGCTCTTACTGTGAAGAAACCTTTCCGTATTTGGAGATGAAATCTTTTTCCTCTAGACGCGAAGGTTGCCCCCTTGTCCTCTGTGATGACCTTAAAGTGAATAACTCAACACCAAGTTCACTATATGGACCATCTATGTATTTATACATGTTGATCATATCCCCCCTTAATTTCCTCTTCTCAAGAGAGAATAAATCCAGTTCCTCTAATCTTTCCTCATAGCTGAGTTCCTCCATGCCTCTTATCACTTTGGTTGCCCTTCTCTGCACTTTTTGCATTTCCCCGATTTGTCCTTTTTTGAGAAAAACATGCCAAAAACATAACTGTATATTCCAGATGAGGTCTTACTAATGATTTGTACAGGGGCAAAATGGTATCTCTCTCTCTGGAGTCCACACCTCTCTTAAAACAAGAAAGGATTTGCTCGCTTTGGAAACTGCAGCTTGGCATTGCATGCTTTTATTAAGCTTATGATCTACCAAAACCCCCAGAACTTTCTCCACTATGGATTCCCCCAGTCATACTCCCCCTAGTATGTATGGTGCATGCATATTTTTAGACCCCAAGTGCATAACTTTACATTTATCAATATTAAACCTCATTTGCCACAGAGTTGCCCAATTAAACAGTACATTGAGGTCGGCTTGTAAGTTGAAGACATCCTGTAAGGATGTTATTCCACTGCATAGCTTGGTTTCATCATCTCTGAGACACATCCTGATATGTATCCACTAGAAGAGGCATACATAGAAGCGAATGAAGAGAACCCAGAAGCCATGTTAGAGGAGACCACAGAAGATTTCTCACCCCCAGGCTTCTATACAGTTATGACTTCATGCTATATGCTTTCCAGTGTTGAAATGCTTACTTCTGCTGTGTGCAAAAACCTTGGTATTGCACTTAATTCTCCTCCCTCTCGCCATCCCCCTTTTGGTAAAAAGATACCTGCAATAATCTAAACAGACACTACCCATTCATGAACATTAAAATGGATCGATCTATGATGATTGGGTCAATTCAGAAAAGATTTTCATCCCTCTGAAAATCATTGCCAAGCTCTATGTAGTGAAAAAAAGTTCCCAAAAAAGTAGTGTGCTGGTAGAGGAAGCTACCATCTCAGTCTTAAACTTTACACTGAAAGCAAGAAAAGCGACTTCCAGAAAGCTCTATTGTACCTGGAGATCCTTCTTTGATGGGCATGAACACAGGCACTTCAATCCCAGACATTACTTTGTGCCTCCCATTCTGGCCTTCCTAAAATCAGGACTTGCACAGAAATTGGCCTTAAAGGAGAAGTACAGCCAAAGCTCAAACTACACTCCTGTGACCCGTTCCATGCTCGGGCAAGATCGCAACAATGAAGTCAGGATCTGTCCACATGCCTGGAACGGCACCCAGCTCAGCCTCTCATTGAGCCACTGAGAGCCTGAGCTGGCCGCTACTGTACCCTCCACTCCCCAGCGCTCCAGTGAGTGGGGGGAGGGCAAAGCAGACAGCGGTGACTGACAGTCATTAGCTCTCTGCTCAGAGAGCTCTAAGAACCCAGCGATCAGTGGTGTTTGATCGCTCGGTTCTCAGCCTTAGAGCTGGCGTGGGACAGATGCAGCATCAGACCGATGCTGCATCCAGCTCGGTATGTATGATTCTGAAGAAAAACAAAACCCCATACTTCTCCTTTAGAGGAGAAGTCCAGCTTGGGCTTGTTTGGCTGGGGTTCTCCTAAGAGTCACAGGAGTGCAATTAGTTTTGCACTCCTGTGACCCGTTAGCAGTCTGAAGTCCGCTCTCTGCTGACGTCACACAGATCAGTCCAGGCACCATGTCATCCCGACTTCGAAAGTCTGGATCCACCAGGTGCCTGGATTAATGGCAGTTTCAGCCTCTAAGCGAGCCGCTGAGACAGCTGCTCCCTGCCCTTCCCTGAGCGTGGAGTAGCAGAGCAGGAGAGCTGCTGATTGACAGTCAGCAGCTCTCCTCTCGGGAAGCTGAGAATATCAAGCCATCGGCGCTGGTGGTGTGGTGTGTCAGTCTGCGCAGTGATCGTTGGTGTGGTGTGTCAGTCTGACTCACCCCATCTCTGAGCGAGGTAAAGAGCCTCTGATGGAGGCTCTTTACCATGTGATCAGGAACAGGAAACAGGAAAAAAACGTGTATTGGCTTTTCCTCTACTCGCACTGACAGACGCGAGTAGAGGGGAGCCGATCGGCTGCTCTCCTGATGGGGGGGAGGGTGGCACTGATTGATTATCAGTGCAGCCCACCCAGGACCACCAGGGATGCCTACCCATGACCAGCAGGGATGCCTACCCATGACCACCAGGTAAGCCCACTAGAGCCCACCAGGGATGGCAATCGCTTCCCATTAGGGATGGCACTCTGTGCCCATCAGTGATGCCTGCCAATGCCTCTGATCAGTGCCGCCAATCAGTGCTGCCTATACCTGCCCTCCAGTGCCACCTGTGAGTGCCCATCAGTGCCACCTATGAGTGCCCATCAGTTCTGCTTATCAGTGCCGCCTATCAGTGCTGCATATACGTGCCACCTCATCAGTATCAATCAGTACTGCCTCATGGCCATCAGTAAAGGAGAAAACTTACATATTTACGAAGTTTTGTAATAGAAACTAAGAACTTTTTTTTCAAAATTTTCAGTCTTTTTTTATTTGTAGCGCAAGAAATAAAAACCCCAGAGGTGATCAAATGCCACCAAAAGAAAGCTCTGATTGTGTGAAAAAAATTATAACACTTTTGTTTGGGTACAGCGTTGCATTGAAAGCTGAAAATTGGTCTGGGCAGGAAGGTGTATAAGTGCCCTGTATTGAAGTGGTTAAATCTAATTGTCGGCTCCTTTTTTTGTATAAACAGTGCAGAGCCAGAGCTGGCAAAAAAAAGACATTCCTCAGCACAGAGAGAGAATGAAGAGATACAATGTGTCTCTCGGTTATTGCGTCAAAGGAATGAAATTCGGTCTGTAGATGAGGACAGTTTAACTACTTAACCACTTAGGGCCCTTTCACACTGGCTTTCCGATCAGGTCCGCCTGTCAGTTTTTTGGGCGGACCTGATCAAACGGTCCATGCACTTCTATCCGATCCTGTTAGTGAAATCCAGATGTATGGAAACCCTATTTTCCATCCGTCTGGAGAATCGGCTCAGATAGGATCGGATGAAAACGGACAGGCAGTCTGTTTTCATCCAATCTCCATAGAGGACAGCGGGGCTTTGGCAGGTCCATCTCCGCACAGTGAGCAGAGACTGACCTGCTCAGCTGGAATCAGCAGAGCGATCCCTGCTGAGCAAAGTGGAGTCCGTACACGGACAAGCCCGTGTAAAAGGGGCCTTCAGGACCAGGCCTATTTTTTACACTTGGTGTTAACAAGTTAAAATCAGGTTTTTTTGCTAGAAAATTACTTAGAACCCCCAAACATTATATATATATTTTTTTCAGACACCCTAAAGAATAAAATGGTGGTCGTTGCATTACTTTGTCACACTGTATTTGTGTAGCGGTCTTATAAACGCAATTTTTTTGGAAAAAATACACTTTTTTAAATAAAATAAGAAAACAGTAGAGTTAGCCCAATTTTTTTTATATTGTGAAAATTCATTTTAAGCCAAGTAAATTGATACCCAAAATGTCATGCTTCAAAATTGCACTCGCTCATGGAATGGCGACAAACTTTGACAATTAAAAATCTCCACAGATGAAGTTTAAAATTTTTTACAGGTTACCAGTTTTGAGTTACAGAGGAGTTCTTTTGCTAGAATTATTGCTTTCGCTCTAATGATCACAGCGATACCTCACATGTATGGTTTGAAGACTGTTTACATATGCGGGCGCGACTTACATATGCGTTCGCTCTGCGCGCGAGCACGGAGGGACAGGGCGCTTTAAATTTTTTTCTTTATCTTTTATCACGGGACACAGAGCCACAGTAATTACTGTATGGGTTATATGGCACCTTCAGGTGATGGACACTGGCACACCCTAAACAGGAAGTTCAATTCCCCATATAACCCCTCCCCTTACCGGGAGTACCTCGTTTTTTTCCGCCAGTGTCTTAGGTGTTGGTCACGAGTAAAGATGTGCTGAGCTCCGCTGGAATATTCTTTACTGGGGCAAGCCATGCAACCAGATCCATTCAAAGTGTCTTTTCCAGGCCGAATTCAATGGTACCTGGGCCTCGTGTCTGAAGAAACGAGGTTTTACCTGTAATGCTTCTCTTTTTAGAGAGCTGGACCCCGGGATCCAGTATTTGTTTTTTTCAGCAATATTCCAAGCGGGGTGCTTTTTACAGGCCCAGGGCTGTGGATCCCTCGATAAAAAAAGGGGGCCCCAGTCCCTGAAGGTTTTCTAAACGGAGCCCACCGTGAGAGGTGAAGATTGGGTCTGTTACCAGAGAACCCTGCTGCTGGTTAAGGTAAGAGAGATTCCTGAGGAATTTTTCTAATTCTTGTGGGTTTTCTCCTTTAAAGTAAATGTTTGCTATGCCTATAGTCACCACCAGGGGCTGTCAAGAGCACATACCTGTTCCATGCTTGTCAGTCTCGCCTCTGTGTCTCAGGCTGCATGCTTCTTCAACCCAAAGCTCCAGGTAAAATTGTGGGAAAGGGGGGGGTTTCTTCTCCGGGAATGTCCCCCCACATGGATAGCTTCCTCCAGGCAGGGGGAGCAAGGCACTATATGGCGGTGTGCCACGCCGCTCCCCCCACCATTACAGTGGTCCTCCTTCGGCAGCTTCCTCCTCTCCTCCTCCCCCAGTCCTCCTCCCCCAGCCCTCCTCCATGCCGTCGGGCAGAATCAGAGCCTGCCTCGCATGGGAAATCGCTCTAATTTAAAATAGACGAGGGGGGCGCGGTGGGTGGTCGGAGGAAGGAGGGGGTGGGGCTTAGTGGCGTTTTGCGCAAATTGAGCATCCACAACGTGGGCTGCATAGCTATAAAATGCACCTTTTTCAGCTAGGAGGGACACAGAGCGGACAGAGGGCATGTAACTTGGTGACACAGGCATTCCCAGGCACATTTACTTTAAGCATCAGGCTGAGCTTAACCACTTCAGCCCCGGAAGGATTTACCCCCTTCCTGACCAGAGCACTTTTTACAATTTGGCACTGCGTCGCTTTAACTGCTAATTGCGCGGTCATGCAATGCTCTACCCAAACGAAATTTGCGTCCTTTTCTTCCCACAAATAGAGCTTTCTTTTGATGGTATTTGATCACCTCTGCCGTTTTTATTTTTTGCGCTATAAACGGAAAAAGACTGAAAATTTTGAAAAAAAATGATATTTTCTACTTTTTGTTATAAAAAAAATCCAATAAACTAAATTTTAGTCATACATTTAGGCCAAAATGTATTCGGCCACATGTCTTTGGTAAAAAAAATGTCAATAAGCGTATATTTATTGGTTTGCGCAAAAGTTATAGCGTCTACAAACTAGGGTACATTTTCTGGAATTTACACAGCTTTTAGTTTATGACTGCCTATGTCATTTCTTGAGGTGCTAAAATGGCAGGGCAGTACAAACCCCCCCCCAAATGACCCCATTTTGGAAAGTAGACACCCCAAGGAAATTGCTGAGAGGCATGTTGAGCCCATTGAATATTTATTTTTTTTGTCCCAAGTGATTGAATAATGACAAAAAAAAAAAAAAAAAAAAAATTTACAAAAAGTTGTCACTAAATGATATATTGCTCACATAGGCCATGGGCATATGTGGAATTGCACCCCAAAATACATTCAGCTGCTTCTCCTGAGTACGGGGATACCACATGTGTGGCACTTTTTGGGAGCCTAGCCACGTACGGGGCCCCGAAAACCCAGCACCACCTTCAGGATTTCTAAGGGCATACATTTTTGATTTCACTCCTCACTACCTATCACAGTTTTGAAGGCCATAAAATGCCAAGATGGCACAACCCCCCCCCAAATGACCCCA
The DNA here is from genome assembly GCF_042186555.1 of Aquarana catesbeiana. Classification (NCBI taxonomy): domain Eukaryota; kingdom Metazoa; phylum Chordata; class Amphibia; order Anura; family Ranidae; genus Aquarana; species Aquarana catesbeiana. The sequence continues at coordinate 97,778,146 of NC_133330.1, forward strand.
TTTTGGAAAGTAGACACCCCAAGCTATTTGCTGAGAGGCATGGTGAGTATTTTGCAGCTCTCATTTGTTTTTGAAAATGAAGAAAGACCAGAAAAAAAATTTTTTTTTTTCTTTTTTCAATTTTCAAAACCTTGTGACAAAAAGTGAGGTCTGCAAAATACTCACTATACCTCTCAGCAAATAGCTTGGGGTGTCTACTTTCCAAAATGGGGTCATTTGGGGGGGTTTTGTGCCACCTGGGCTTTCCATGGCCTCCGAAACTGTGATAGGCAGTGAAGAGTGAAATCAAAAATTTACGGCCTTAGAAAGCCTGAAGGCGGTTCTTGGTTTTCGGGGTCCCGTACGCGGCTAGGCTCCCAAAAAGTCCCACACATGTGGTATCCCCGTACTCAGGAGAAGCAACAGAATTTATTTTGGGGTGTAATTTCACAAATCCCCATGGCGTGTTTGAGCAATATAACATTTAGTGACAACTTTGTGCAAAAAAAAAAAAAAAAAAAAAAAATTTGTCTCTTTCCCGCAACTTGTGTCACAATATAAAATATTCCATGGACTCGACATGCCTCTCAGCAAATAGCTTGGGGTGTCTACTTTCCAAAATGGGGTCATTTGGGGGGGTTTGAACTGTCCTGGCATTTTATGCACAACATTTAGAAGCTTACGTCACACATCACCCACTCTTCTAACCACTTGAAGACAAAGCCCTTTCTGACACTTTTTGATTACATGAAAAAATTATTTTTTTTTTGCAAGAAAATTACTTTGAACCCCCAAACATTATATATTATTTTAAAGCAAATGCCCTACAGATTAAAATGGTGGGTGTTTCATTTTTTTTTTTCACACAGTAATTGCGCAGCGATTTTTCAAACGCATTTTTTGTGGAAAAAACACACTTTTTTAAATTTTAATGCACTAAAACACACTATATTGCCCAAATGTTTGATGAAATAAAAAAGATGATCTTAGGCCGAGTACATGGATACCAAACATGACATGCTTTACAATTGCGCACAAACGTGCAGTGGCAACAAAATTAATACATTTTTAAAAGCCTTTAAAAGCCTTTACAGGTTACCACTTTAGATTTACAGAGGAGGTCTACTGCTAAAATTACTGCCCTCGATCTGACCTTCGCGGTGATACCTCACATGCATGGTGCAATTGCTGTTTACATTTGACGCCAGACCGACGCTTGCGTTCGCCTTAGCGCGAGAGCAGGGGGGACAGGGGTGCTTTTTTTTTTTTTTTTTTTTTTTTCTTTATTATTTTTTTGCTTTTTTATCTTATTTTTAAACTGTTCCTTTCATATTTTTTAAATCATTTTTATTGTTATCTCAGGGAATGTAAATATCCCCTATGATAGCAATAGGTAGTGACAGGTACTCTTTTTTGAAAAAATTGGGGTCTATTAGACCCTAGATTTCTCCTCTGCCCTCAAAGCATCTGACCACACCAAGATCGGTGTGATAAAATGCTTTCCCAATTTCCCAATGGCGCTGTTTACATCCGGCGAAATCTAAGTCCTAAAATGCTCGTAGCTTCCGGTTTCTTAGGCCATAGAGATGTTTGGAGCCACTCTGGTCTCTGATCAGCTCTATGGTCAGCTGGCTGAATCACCGGCTGCATTCTCAGGTTCCCTGTTGAGACAGGAGAGCCAGAGAAAAACACGGAAGACGGTGGGGGGGGGCATTCCCTCCCACTGCTTGTAAAAGCAGTCTAGAGGCTAATTAGCCACTAGGATTGCTTTTACATGAAAGCCGACCGCTGGCTGAAAAGAATGATACCAAGATGATACCTAAACCTGCAGGCATCATTCTGGTATAACCACTCAAAGTCGTGAATGGCGTACCTGAAGACAAAAAAATGGTTAACAATAAAGCACAGTAAACGGTAAAGTATAAAAAATTGCATACCTGAAAAGCAAACATGATAAAACATAATAACAATAAAACATTGCAGAATAGAATACAGTAAAAAAGAGCAGAACACCAGAGAGAGAATAGAGAGAGAGAGAACAATAAAACGACAACTATTTTTTTTTATTTTTGTTTGTGTTTTTTTTTTTTTTTTACGCTTTTTTTTTGTAACTGTAACTTTTATAACTGTAACCGGTTCCAGGTTCGGGTCTCTCAAAATGCGATGGCATCTTGGGAGACCCTGTGAAAGTGTGCCTAGTCTGTGCAATGCTGTACCCTACGCTAATACTCAACTAGTGAATGGTAGCGTTCAAAACATTCACCAATGCAAAGACCAGGATTATCAGGACAGGAGGGACAATAATAGCGGGTGTCACGTCTATATACGCGCTTGCTGCAGACACATCTTTTTTGGGGGGGTTCGTTGGGTAGGGGTACTCGGGAGGACATATAAATGCCTCTCATGCAGCCGACTGCATTTGGTTGGGGATGTGAATGGGGGAAGTACGGGCGCTGCAGAAGTGGTGGGTTCCCAATTAGGATTGGCGAATGCAGCAGGAAGGGCATTATGGGCATGACGGGCCTGTGTTTGTCTTTTTGGTGGCAGCGGGACACTACTTGTGCTTGCCACCTCACCAGCTTGAACTGCACTTATGAGACTCGCCACGTCACCAAGTGTTACTGCAGTGCTGGTATGACTACGACCGGGGTGTACTAGGCCGCTGGCGCTTGCCAGTTCACCAAAACGCTACAAAAAAAAGTGACAGTGATCGATCGATACTGCACTTGGGTGGGCTGGGCTGGGCCGGGCGGAGGGGCAAAACGCAGGTGTTAGCAGGTATCTGGGCTGATCCCACTAACACTGCGTTTTTGGGAACCCTAAACTGCTGGGGACGCTAGTATAGATCTGATCGGATCAGATATTGATCCGATCAGATACTATACCACTAAGGGAGGTGTACGGTGCGTGCGTGGGTGTTAGTGGTACTGGCGCTAATCTGACGCTGCTTGGGGCTGGTGCTTGCCAGTTCACCAAAATGCTACCAAAAAAACTGTTAGCGATCGCAGGGATCAGGCCTGACTCTGCGAACGCTGCAGTTATGCGTTTAGTGTTTTGTAAGTGACAGTGATCGATCGATACTGCACTTGGGTGGGCTGGGCGGAGGGGCAAAACGCAGGTGCTAGCAGGTATCTGGGCTGATCCCGCTAACACTGCGTTTTTGGGAACCCTAAACTGCTGGGGACGCTAGTATAGATCTGATCGGATCAGATATTGATGTGTTCAGATACTATACCACTAAGGGAATGTACGGTGCGTGTACGGTGCGTGCGTGGGTGTTCGCGGTACTGGCGCTAATCTGACGCTGCCTGGGGCGACGCATATCACCGCCGGGCGATCAGGGGGCTAAACCTTTATTCGGTAATAAACGGCGGGTGCCCTGACACTAAAAAAAATAAACGAACTAACCAGCGTCACCCGTAACAGTTATACGGTGATCAGTGGTGAAAGGGTTAACTAGGGGGCAATCAAGGGGTTAAAACATTTATTAGGTAGTATATGGGGGTCCCTGTCGCTATAAAACGCTGACAGCGAACCTAAATATTTACGTTCCTAACTAGCGTCACCAGCGACACTAATACAGCGATCAGAAAAATGATCGCTTAGCGACACTGGTGACAGGGGGTGATCAAGGGGTTAAAACTTTATTAGGGGGGGTTAGGGGGGTACCCTAGACCTACAGGGGGCTAATACTAACTGTCCTACCACTGCTAACTGTCACAAACTGACACTATGCAGTAATCAGGAAAAAAACAAAACAAAACAAAAAAACCTGCTTGGTGTCAGTTTGTGACAGGGGGGGGGGGGGTGATTGGGGGCGATCGGGGGGGGGATCGGGGGTGTTTAGTGTGCCTGGCATGTTCTACTGTGTTGTGTGAGTGTTGGTGCACTTACATGTCTTCTCTCCTCGGTGCTGGAACGGAAACTGGCCAGCCGAGGAGAGATGACATCACATCCTCTGCCTCTGTGTACTATACAGAGGCAGGGGATGTTTCTCATTGGCTGGGAGCGATCGCGAGGGGGGGGCCACGATCGGATGGTCTCCCCCTCGTCTCTCAACTCTCCCAGCCAAACGCCGACCGCCGATGGCACCGGGGGGGGGTCCGATCGGACCCCCCGCCCGCGGGAAGGCAATCACGTACCAGGTACGTGATTTTGCCTGCCCGTGCCGCTCTGCTCACGTATATATGCGTGAGGCGGTCGGCAAGTGGTTAATAGCAGCAGCAGTTGCTGGACTATTGCTCAGCAGTGGGTGCATTATTTTGGTGGTACCTCTGCATTGTGCTTGGCACTATGACCAGAGGAGGTGGTTCAAATGCCTCAAATACCAAGGACACGAAGGGGTCGCCCTCAGGTCCTAAGGACCCTCCCTCTGCAACACCTTCCAGTTCTAAGGAGGCTGGTCAGAGTGAGCCATCAGGGTCATCAGGGGCTGCAATTGCTTCTGACACTTCAGCCCCTGTCTATATAACTGAGGTTTTCTTCTCAGCTATGAGTGGTTTAGAGGAAAGATTGGTGGATTTAATTGCATCTCCAGAGAGTGGAAGAAAATACATTAGGTCCCCTTCTACCACCCAGGATCCTCAAATGGAGGAATTGTGGGAGGGGAAAGATGAATCCCCCTCAGGGACCGTGAAGAGGCTGTTGACTCCTCATCCGAGGAATCAAGTGGGGAAGGATCTTCTTCAGCTTCACATGCTGAGAAGTTGCTGGTGCATTCTCTTACTGAAATGGTCCGCGCTACATTTAAGCTACCCTTAAAGGAGCCGGTTGAAGAGCCCACTTCCTGTTTGGGTTCACTAAAGCCTCCTCAAACCTTGCCTGCCTTTCCTGTCCATTCATTGCTAGAAAAGCTTATGTATTCTGAGTGGGATCACCCAGATAAGCACTTTTTCCCTCCTAAAAAGTTTTCAACACTTTATCCTATGGAGGAAAAATTTACTAAGATGTGGAGTATGCCAGCAATTGGCGCTGCTATGTCCTCTGTGAATAAAAGTTTGACTTGTCCAGTTGACAATGTGCAAATGCTTAGGATCCAACTGATAAAAAATTGGAATTCCTTTTAAAAAAACATTTTTCCCTGGCAGGTTCAGTGGCTCAACCTGCAGTGCAATTGGGGTATGTCAGTCCTTGAGAGACCTGTTGAAACAGGTACTCAAGGTGGTCCCTGAACAGCAGGCCCAGGAATTAGCTAAGCTACCAGCGGCTTTGTGCTTTGTAATTGACGCAATCAGAGATTATATTCTTCAAACCTCTCGCCTTACACTTGGGTTTGATACATATGCATAGAATCTTATGGTTGAAAACTTGGTCAGCCGAAGCGCCATGCAAAAAGCTCCTGGCTGGTTTTCCTTTCCGCGGTGAACAGCTGTTTGGGGAGGATTTGGATAAATATATCCAAAAAATATCAAGTGGGAAAAGTACCTTTTTGCCAGTTAAGAAAAAGAGTAAACGTCCCTTATTTAAACTGGCTCTTTTTCCGGTGCCAGGGGCATCAGCCTCCAGGCAGTCGCGACGGCCTTCACCGTCAGGTTCAAGAGGTAAACCTCGGGGGCGTGGCCTGGCCAAGCAGGAAGATGGACGTGTAACTGGAGAGCTCCTGCCGTTACCAGTCTTCTAACTCAATTACCGGAGGTATTCCTGCGACCAACCTTGCTCTTTAAGATGGGAACAGCTTTCAGACAATCCTCAGCTTCTAGATCCCGTTCCCCTAGAGAGCATTCCCGGAGGAATCAGCCAGAATATCCCGGAGATGTTCCGGACACAAAGAGGCAACATGGCGTCCTCCCGCCACAGATTACCTCAGAACTCGGAATCACTGCAGCGAAATCCACTTCTCCATCCTATGCCTCAAACATCAGCCCCGCCACTCATGGATGACAGTACTACTCCCGCTCCACCATACCTAAACATCCACGATCTAAGAACCATAGCGGCTGACATTAAAGATACCCTGTCAGCAGCCATTGCGGAGCTACGCATTGATATACACACGCTGTCTGACAGGGTCCATGAAGTGGAACAGGTCACAGCTCAACATGACCTTGTACTTCGCAAAGCGACTAGACGGATTGACACACACACCATGCAATTGAGAGAAATCCAGCGTCATGTCGAGGACCTCGATAATAGGGGGCGCCGTCACAACCTTTGGATTCGAGGTATGCCCGAGGCAATCACCGCTGAACATCTTTCCCCTGCTGTGGCTAACCTGTTCAATAATCTATTGAATAGACCGCCTCAAACACCTATATCCATTGAAAGAATCCTACGCCCCAAAGGAAAGGAAACGGATCCACCGAGGGATATCATATGCTGCTTAGTGGATTATCAATTTAAAGAAGAAATCCTCAGGCAAGCCAGAAGCAGACAGCAGTTACAACATGAAGGAACGTCCATTCAGCTATTCCAGGACTTATCCAGTATAACATTACAGCATCGCAGGGATTTCAGACCATTACTGGATGTCCTACGCTCAAAAGGGATCCAGTATAGGTGGAAGTTCCCCTTCTGCCTTTCGGCTACTCATCAGGGTCGCACTGCCCTGCTAAAAACTCCAGAAGACCTGCATCCATTTTGTGATACACTGAATATCCCCCTCGTGGATGTACCAAACTGGTACGCGGAATTCCACCATCAGGCGTCAGGAAACACGCACCGAGGGAAGAACCGATGGAGGCTTCAGACAACAGGATCAGAGAACGGAGATCCCCATCAGGCAACAGAAGACGCTACCAGCATCATGATACATCACAATGGCCCTAACCAGTCCGACTCTCCTCGGTCCCGAAGAGCCAGGCGGGATTATTAAACTGTGAGTGATATTGATCCCCCCTTTGATCGTTTATTGCCAGGTTTTGGCACAAATTGTGTGAACCCTACTTTCAACAGTGTTATGTTCAAAGCACATTCCAAAGTTCACTCGTTCGTTATCGTTCACTGACACTGGCAAGAGGAACGGCGATCTCAAATTCCCCTTAGACGGCTGCACTGATTTACTACCGAGATGATTTTCCTTACAGCTGGCTTCTCACCCCTCTCCTGTTGCCTTTTTACAGATACCGCATCGCCTCTGACTAATGACAAACTGACATGTTCAGATGCTGATTCAGACTGTCCCTCCAATGCTCCCACAGTATACACCTATCACTCTCGTCTGTCTCCCGCTTCTCTTATGTGAACAATACTGTGCCTCCATTGAAGGTCGTCCCCTCGTCCTGAACTGTGCTATACCCACACTTGTTCTTCTTTGATTTCAGTAATTACCACAGAACGAAATTGTTTTAAAACGGGTAACGTATGACAGGTTAAAACAATGAATGAGCTAAACTGCATGGTTTCATGTTACTTACATACTGTCTATTACTATGACTTTAATAATACCCTGGCATAGTTATCTCAGTGTGCAGGGATCCCCTCTACTATGGGTCTCCTGCAACTATCATTCCATCATAGCGCAGGGGATTAGATGCTTCTTCATTTAGCTGATATAGATGGCCTATCTCATCGTTACGTACCTTGCATGTAATTCTCACCTTCCTCCACTAGATGCCACTATCGCCCTTACCACACAGTGATTCATGACAGCACAAACCCCAAGGCTCTGGCCTCTTGCTGGGAGGGTATGGGAGGAGATAATTTTCTCTCACACCCACCCCACACACTCAGGTGTCCGTTTATGAAGCAGTGATCAGCGGTGATCCCGAGGATCACCGCTGATCACAGTCCATAAACAGTTTATGAAACAGTGATAATCGGGGGAGAACATGTTTGAACTTGTTCTCCCGCCGATTATCTCTACACACAGAGAATCCTCATTGAATGACAGTAACGGCCAGTTTATGAAGCGGTGATCTCACCGCTTCACTGGCGATCTGAGTCAGAATTCACACTCCCAGGTTCACCAGCTCAGAGGTGGTGAATCGGGGAGTGAAGAGGAAATCTGGGGGGATCTGAGGGGGAAGTAGGAAGATTTTTAACTTCCTTATGCCTCGTTCAGACCCCCCAACACTGTAACCATGTCCCCCTGTCATATTTATGTGTATACATATATACATATATACATATAATGTGTATATGTATATATATATATATATATAATGTGTGTATGTATATATATATATAATGTGTGTGTATATACATGTATATATAATGTGTGTGTGTGTATACATATGTATGGAATGTAGGGGGACTCATTATTTTATTAACATTAATCGTCCGTGTATTGAGCGGTGATAATTTATCACCGCTTAATAAACTGACATCTCTGTATTTCTGGTGCTGTAATCTCGTAAAGTCTCACGAGATTCCAGTATCAGGGGCCGTTCTCCACTGTTTGAAGCATTTGTAGATCTCTTCACTCCTCCAAAGGTGAAGCGATCTACAAAGCTTCATAAACAGGCACACAGAGGAGAAAGATCTTCACTGTGAATGCCGGAGAACGAAGCAGTGAATAGATTTCACTGCTTCATAAACGGACACCTCAGTATTGAGATACGTGATACCTGGATCTGATAGCAGCTAGTTACGAAAACACACGTCTGTAGCATCAGACTGCTTGACACAAATCTACATAGCTCTGGGAGATAATACTAGGGGGTTTAGTATGCAGAACACACGACAGTTTGAAACTTAGGCTGGATGTTAATCCACAAATGTCATCCTATAATGGAACACCAATTGGTTGGAACTAAATATGACCAGGGATAGAGAGGACTATATCCTCTAGGCATTCAGCAATTATATGAAAAGCTTGGATATCAAGATATGACTAATTTCTTCTATCCAGCCACCAACAAATGTTTGTCAGTTAAATGAACCGATAATATATATACAGCAATGCGATTGTACCGTGATACACTTAACACACTAGGCACATAGCAGGAGACGGAGACAGTTCAGCAGACAGAATGTGGATAAGATAAACTTTATATTCACTCACAGCATTCATCAGAACTCCGTAGAAACTGCTGAAACTTGTTGTTATTTCCAGATCCGCTTACCTACGCCATGTTTTCATACAATATAAGGTTTAAGGCTCATTTAATGCTTTATTTTGTTGAATTATTTTACGTTTTTTCTTTCTGGTGTATTTTTTACGTGCTTCGGTATCTTTAGATACGGCCGCTCATACGGCTCTTCATTATACTCCTCCCATGGGCTCAACGTCTCACCACTCACATTTACGTAAAGAGTACACTGCTCTTTACTTCCATATCAGGTAGTTGATCAAAGGGAGCATAATCTCTTCCCTAGACACCGGTTCTTTGGTCACATAACCTTGTAAGTTTCCATACTTACCACATATAATTTTGATCACCACCTCCACTGTTAAAACGATTCATAATATACCCCTCATAATTGATGCATTCTCGCATACATCATGATAATCACTATCCTCCACGTATTTACTCATAGGACTGGTAACGGCGGGCTTGCTCACTTTGGAAAACATCTTTTGTGCTAGGTTCTAGCCAACCCCCACACGGTGCAGTGGACTGGTTTGGATCTGAGTTCAGGCCAGATTCCTCTGACGACACACCGTACATATTTTCCCTCTGCTCGCAGAGGGTACTTAAATACCCCCCCCCCTCCTTTTCCCTCATTGTGCCACTTTGACACAACCAAACAATCCACTAAGAACTCTCATTAATTCCGATCTTTAACCAATTACATATCAACAGCTCCAAATAAACACCTCTTCCCCTCCAGTGATGGCGGACACTCCAGCCCCGAACATGGATAATTGCATTAAATCACCACCTACCTCCCAAGTGAAATTCTGCTCCTTGAACATCCGCGGGCTTAACATACCAGAGAAAAGATCTCAGCTACTCCACACCTTAAGGCAGAGCAGAACTCAGATAGCATTCATACAAGAAATGCACTTCCGCTCAAACAACATTCCAAAACTCTACAACCTACGGTTTATCACGCATCCAATGATGAATCTAAAACAAAGGGTGTAGCGATTCTGATAGCAAAAAACTGCCCCTTACAAGTACTAGAAATTAAAAGAGACGTCAATGGTCGTTATCTTTTCCTAAAGGGGACTCTTCATCACAAACCCATCACGTTAGCAAACTTGTGCGCACCTAATACAAAACAAGTTCTATTCTTCCGTGAAACTCTCCAACTGCTGACTGAGTTTTGTTCTGGCCTCCTCATTGTTGGTGGAGACTTCAACGTAGCACTCTCATCTTCTCAAGACTCGTCCACAGGGACGTCCTCTATGCCGTACAAAGCCCTCAGGGCCATCAAAAAACACCTAAGAGAATTGACTTTGCACGACGCTTGGCGTACACTACACCCGAATGAGAGGGATTTTACGTTCTACTCTTCGCCACACGACAAATACACGAGAATTGATCATTTTTTCATATCCCAGTCTGACCTATCTCTCCTTTCTTCAGCTTCCATTGACCCTATGGTCATATCAGACCATAACCCCATATCCATTATACTAGACATACCGTCAAATAGATCCAAAAATATGATCTGGCGCCTGGATAACTCAATCCTTACAGACATTGAGATCACTCACAAACTCAGCACACGACTCTTGCAGTATTTTACAGAAAACACTCTTGAGGACTCAAAATAATCCAGCATATGGGCAGCGCATAAATGCGTAATACGTGGAGAAATCATCTCCTTTACTGCCAACAGACACAAACTCAAAAGGAATCGCATTGCTGCCCTATCAGAGAAAATACATATTTTGGAACAATCGCATAAACTAACGTTAGCCACCAACTCCCTGGTTGAATTGATCAAAGCTAGGGAGGAACTCCTTGAAGAATTAGGCAAGTCACTAAAACGCAAATACGTCTTAACACAAAAATTGTTTTACGAGTTCGGAAATAAATCCGGTAAACTATTAGCCAGAGCTCTGCAATCTAGGAAAGCGACAAATACCATACACACAATCAAAGACCCGTCAGGAACTTCTTTTGTGTCTTCTGAAGATATTGCCAACCAATTTGTACATTATTTTTCAGATCTTTACTATCTCCCTTCATCCAACGAGACGAGTAACACTCCAGAAAGACAAGCGGTCATTAGAGATTTTTTAACACAACATTTCCCCCCTCCTATTGCACCAGAAGATGCAGCCAGTCTTGACCTTCCTATCAGTATAGAAGAAATTAATGCGGTGTTAAAACAATTAAAAACAGGTAAAAGCCCAGGCCCAGACGGACTGACAGTAAGTTACTATAAGACATTCCACGACGTACTTACCCCTCACCTTGCTAAGACGTTTAATGCTCTCTCCTCTCCAACCCAAGTCAATAAAGACCTACTTGAAGCCCACATTACACTCATACCTAAACCTGGCAAGGATGAGACGCTAGTCTCTAACTACAGACCTATCTCCCTCCTTAATGTTGACATGAAAATTTATGCCAAAATTTTAGCCAATCGGATACTCCCTTTCCTCCCTAAACTAATTTCACTGGATCAGGTCGGCTTTATCCCTGGCAGGGAGGCCAGGGATAACACTATAAAGGCCATCAACATCCACCATTGGCTTTCAAATTCCTCCAAACAAGGGTTTTTCCTGTCACTGGACGCAGAGAAGGCGTTCGACAGGGTGGCATGGGACTACATGATGGCAGTGCTGCAGACGATGGGGTTCCCAGCACACTTCCTCAAATTGATTCTAGCATTATATACCTCTCCAACAGCCAGAATAAGGGTCAACGGCCACCTGTCGGACACCTTCTCTGTCTCAAATGGCACCCGACAAGGATGCCCTCTGTCCCCCCTTATCTTTGTTCTTTCATTGGAACCTCTTTTACATAAACTTAGGACCAACCCAAACATAACGGGAGTTGACATCCGACAAAGACATTACAAACTAGCGGCTTACGCAGACGACATTCTTCTTTTTCTCTCTAATCCGTTAATCTCTATACCTAACTTACTGCAGGATTTTACCCTATTCCACAAATTATCTAATTTAAAGATAAACTTTGCGAAATCCAGGGCCCTCAACATAACCCTCCCTTCATCAATAGTATCTCAATGCCAAGCTAATTTTCAATTTAGTTGGGAACCACACGCCCTCACATACCTAGGTATTCAATTACCCTCTAAACTTACTGAATTATATGATAGAAATTACTCTCCCATACTCCAAAACATAAAAAAGGATCTCACTAAATGGTCCTCGGGACAGTTCTCCTGGTTTGGACGCATCTCCATTCTAAAAATGAACGTCCTACCCCGTATATTATACGTCTTTCAAACCATACCGATCAAATTACCACCAACGTTTTTTAAAACTTACAAAAGACTCTGCAGAAAATTTATTTGGGCCCATAAGCCCCCCAGAATTGGCTGGGACAGAATGATTCTCCCCAAACTTAAAGGCGGGTTAGGCCTACCGGATATCCATAAATATCATACGGCGTGCCACATCACCAGACTAATCGATTGGCACATACATGCTCGCTCCAAAGATTGGATCACATTAGAAGACTCATGCACCCAGATTCCTTTATCACACGTGCCGTGGATTAGCGTTAAGGCCACCCCTAAAGAACACTCCACACATCCACTAACAGGTCCTACGTTAAATAGCTTTAGAAATGCTTGTTAATCTCTTAAACTGACTCCCTCTCCGGGTCCAATGACTCCTCTAACTAGCAACCCTGACTTCCCCCCTAGCCTTCTAGAAGATAATAAACGTTTAGCTAACACTGAATCTACTCTGAGAGCTCATCAATTTTTTCACAAGGGCTCCATTATCCCATTCACTAACATGGCCTCTAGATTCCCAGATGGTAACATACCATTTTTCAAATTTCTGCAAATTAGACACTTCCTCAACAGCGCCAACCACAAATCTCAATGGTATAGAGACCTAAATCCCTTTGAAGCACTATGCTCCCAATCTGGTCCTCAAAACCACCTAATCTCGACGGTATATTCTATTCTATTTGGTGAGACTAACCTTAAGGCCTACCCGGTCAACCAAAAATGGGAGAGAGAGCTTAACGTAGACCTCCCCAATGAGGAATGGGAGAACATATATGAGCACATGCATAAGGGCTCTATTAACATTTCAGCTCAGGAGAACAATTACAAACTATACTCAAGATGGTATCGCACACCTACACGAATTCATATATTTCAACCTACTATTTCACCTTTGTGCTGGAGATGTGACTCTGCAGTGGGCTCTCTTCTCCATATTTGGTGGGAATGTGCTCACATACAACCATTTTGGGAAAAAGTGCACAACATGATCTCTCACATCACCACCTACACCCTTGACTTTTCTCCCGCTCAATATCTACTACACCACACATCCCTACCACAAGCTACTTATAGAAAATCTCTCATGCTTCACCTCATAAACGTGGCTAAACAATGTATCCCATTACGTTGGAGAAGCGCTGCCCCACTCACATTATCCGATTGGCTGAAAACGGGTTGAAAAAACAGCAGAGATGGAGGACTTAATACATCAAGCCAAAGACAACCCAACAAAATATCGAAATACTTGGGCTTACTGTATACACTTTAGAGACTCCTTTAGAGTTTAAGACATTAATACTTGACAAATAATCAAGACTCATACTATGAAATAAATAACCCACACAGTGGAAGAATGCCCTGGCCGGGGGCTGGAGTGTCCGCCATGTCCTTACCCGCCATGTCCTTACCCGCCATGTCCATACCTTCCTACCTTTAGTTATACCTTACTTTGCCCATGACTTACCTTTTATTGATGCCTGTATACTTAGTTCCCATTCCACTTTAAAACCTAAATATAGCACACACGTAATTACTCTGAATGTCATACAAGACTTTAAGAATACTTTGCTACTCATACTGGACCATCAGTACTAACCCCATACGTTAAGTAAATACTGCCATCCCCCCTCGCACAGTCTGATCCCGTTAGGGGTGCTTGGGAAAGGAGCGGCTTTGCCCAGGTCCACACGCCATCAATAGATGCACCCTTAAAGCACCTACCCCAGTTACTATGTTTTGTCCTTAGACAACTCTATGTTTATTATGCTAGCTTTAGTATATTCAAGGTGACCTGAACTTCAAAGTACTTATTAACCAGTTGCCGACCGCCGCACAAACATATACGTCCTCAGAGCGGCACGGGCAGGCAAAAGGACTTACAGATACGTCCTTGCCTGCCCGCGGGTGGGGGGTCCGATCGGACCCCCCCCGGTGCCTGCGGCGGTCAGCAAATCTCCCCCGGCGATCGGTGGTGAGGGGGAGGCCATCCATTCGTGGCCCCCCCCTCGCGATTGCTCCCAGCCAATGGGATCATTTCCCTGCCTCTGTATTGTACACAGAGGCAGAGGAAATGATGTCATCTCTCCTCGGCTTGGTATTTTCCGTTCCGGCGCCGAGGAGAGATGACTGTACTGTGAGTTACACAAACACACACACACACAGTAGAACATGCCAGGCACACATTACACCCCCGATCCCCCCCCCCAATCACCCCCCCCCTGTCACAAACTGACACCAAGCAGGTTTTTTTTTTTTTTTTCTGATTACTGCATTGGTGTCAGTTTGTGACAGTTACAGTGTTAGGTCAGTGAGTGTTAGCCCCCTTTAGGTCTAGGGTACCCCCCTAACACCCCCTAATAAAGTTTTAACCCCTTGATCACCCCCTGTCGCCAGTGTCGCTAAGCGATCATTTTTCTGATCGCTGTATTAGTGTCACTGGTGACGCTAGTTAGGGAGGTAAATATTTAGGTTCGCCGTCAGCGTTTTATAGCGACAGGGACCCCCATATACTACCTAATAAATGTTTTAACCCCTTGATTGCCCCCTAGTTAACCCTTTCACCACTGATCACCGTATAACTGTTACGGGTGACGCTGGTTAGTTCGTTTATTTTTTATAGTGTCAGGGCACCCGCCGTTTATTACCGAATAAAGGTTTAGCCCCCTGATAGCCCGGCGGTGATATGCGTCGCCCCAAGCAGCGTCAGATTAGCGCCAGTACCGCTAACACCCACGCACACAGCATATGCCTCCCTTAGTGGTATAGTATCTGAACGCATCAATGTCTGATCCGATCAGATCTATACTAGCGTCCCCAGCAGTTTAGGGTTCCCAAAAACGCAGTGTTAGCGGGATCAGCCCAGATACCTGCTAGCACCTGCGTTTTGCCCCTCCGCCCCGCCCAGCCCAGCCCACCCAAGTGCAGTATTGATCGATCACTGTCACTTACAAAACACTAAACGCGTAACTGCAGCGTTTGCAGAGTCAGGCCTGATCCCTGCGATCGCTAACAGTTTTTTTGGTAGCGTTTTGGTGAACTGACAAGCACCAGCCCCAGGCAGCGTCAGGTTAGTGCCAGTAGCGCTAACACCCACGCACACACCGTACACCTCCCTTAGTGGTATAGTATCTGAACGGATCAATATCTGATCCGATCAGATCTATACTAGCGTCCCCAGCAGTTTAGGGTTCCCAAAAACGCAGTGTTAGCGGGATCAGCCCAGATACCTGCTAGCACCTGCGTTTTGCCCCTCCACCCCGCCCAGCCCAGCCCACCCAAGTGCAGTATCGATCGATCACTGTCACTTACAAAACACTAAACGCATAACTGCAGCGTTCGCAGAGTCAGGCCTGATCCCTGCGATCGCTAACAGTTTTTTTTGTAGCGTTTTGGTGAACTGGCAAGCACCAGCGGCCTAGTACACCCCGGTCGTAGTCAAACCAGCACTGCAGTGACACTTGGTGACGTGGCGAGTCCCATAAGTGCAGTTCAAGCTGGTGAGGTGGCAAGCACAAGTAGTGTCCCGCTGTCACCAAAAAGACAAACACAGGCCCGTCGTGCCCATAATGCCCTTCCTGCTGCATTCGCCAATCCTAATTGGGAACCCACCACTTCTGCAGCGCCCGTACTTCCCCCATTCACATCCCCAACCAAATGCAGTCAGCTGCATGAGAGGCATTTTCTTTATGTCCTCCCGAGTACCCCTACCCAGCGAACCCCCCCAAAAAAGATGTCATGTCTGCAGCAAGCGCGGATATAGGCGTGACACCCGCTATTATTGTCCCTCCTGTCCTGACAATCCTGGTCTTTGCATTGGTGAATGTTTTGAACGCTACCATACACTAGTTGAGTATTAGCGTAGGGTACAGCATTGCACAGACTAGGCACACTTTCACAGGGTCTCCCAAGATGCCATCGCATTTTGAGAGACCCGAACCTGGAACCGGTTACAGTTATAAAAGTTACAGTTACAAAAAAAAAGTGTAAAAAAAAAAACACATACAAAAATATAAAATAAAAAAAAATAGTTGTCGTTTTATTGTTCTCTCTCTCTCTATTCTCTCTCTATTGTTCAGCTCTTTTTTACTGTATTCTATTCTGCAATGTTTTATTGTTATTATGTTTTATCATGTTTGCTTTTCAGGTATGCAATTTTTTATACTTTACCGTTTACTGTGTTTTATTGTTAACCATTTTTTTGTCTTCAGGTACGCCATTCACGACTTTGAGTGGTTATACCAGAATGATGCCTGCAGGTTTAGGTATCATCTTGGTATCATTCTTTTCAGCCAGCGGTCGGCTTTCATGTAAAAGCAATCCTAGCGGCTAATTAGCCTCTAGACTGCTTTTACAAGCAGTGGGAGGGAATGCCCCCCCCCCAACGTCTTCCGTGTTTTTCTCTGGCTCTCCTGTCTCAACAGGGAACCTGAAAATGCAGCCGGTGATTCAGCCAGCTGACCATAGAGCTGATCAGAGACCAGAGTGGCTCCAAACATCTCTATGGCCTAAGAAACCGGAAGCTACGAGCATTTTATGACTTAGATTTCGCCGGATGTAAACAGCGCCATTGGGAAATTGGGAAAGCATTTTATCACACCGATCTTGGTGTGGTCAGATGCTTTGAGGGCAGAGGAGAAATCTAGGGTCTAATAGACCCCAATTTTTTCAAAAAATAGTACCTGTCACTACCTATTGCTATGATAGGGATATTTACATTCCCTGAGATAACAATAAAAATGATTTAAAAAAAAAAAAATGAAAGGAACAGTTTAAAAATAAGATAAAAAAAAAATAATAATAAAGAAAAAAAAAAAAAAAAAAAAAAAAAAAAAGCACCCCTGTCCCCCCTGCTCTCGCGCTAAGGCGAACGCAAGCGTCGGTCTGGCGTCAAATGTAAACAGCAATTGCACCATGCATGTGAGGTATCACCGCGAATGTCAGATCGAGGGCAGTAATTTTAGCAGTAGACCTCCTCTGTAAATCTAAAGTGGTAACCTGTAAAGGCTTTTAAAGGCTTTTAAAAATGTATTTAGTTTGTCGCCACTGCACGTTTGTGCGCAATTTTAAAGCATGTCATGTTTGGTATCCATGTACTCAGCCTAAGATCATCTTTTTTATACCATCAAACATTTGGGCAATATATTGTGTTTTAGTGCATTAAAATTTAAAAAAGTGTGTTTTTTCCCCAAAAAATGCGTTTTAAAAATCGCTGCGCAAATACTGTGTGAAAAAAAAAAATGAAACACCCACCATTTTAATCTGTAGGGCATTTGCTTTAAAAAAAATATATAGTGTGTGGGGGTTCAAAGTAATTTTCTTGCAAAAAAAAATTATTTTTTTATGTAATCAAAAAGTGTCAGAAAGGGCTTTGTCTTCAAGTGGTTAGAAGAGTGGGTGATGTGTGACATAAGCTTCTAAATGTTGTGCATAAAATGCCAGGACAGTTCAAAACCCCCCCAAATGACCCCATTTTGGAAAGTAGACACCCCAAGCTATTTGCTGAGAGGCATGTCGAGTCCATGGAATATTTTATATTGTGACACAAGTTGCGGGAAAGAGACAATTTTTTATATTTTTTTTTGCGCAAAGTTGTCACTAAATGATAGATTGCTCAAACATGCCATGGGAATATGTGAAATTACACCCCAAAATACATTCTGTTGCTTCTCCTGAGTACCACATGTGTGAGACCCTTTGGGAGCCTAGCCGCGTACGGGACCCCGAAAACCAAGCACCGCCTTCAGGCTTTCTAAGGCCGTAAATTTTTGATTTCACTCTTCACTGCCTATCACAGTTTCGGAGGCCATGGAATGCCCAGGTGGCAAAACCCCCCCCCCCCCAAATGACCCCATTTTGGAAAGTAGACACCCCAAGCTATTTGCTGAGAGATATAGTGAGTATTTTGCAGACCTCACTTTTTGTCACAAAGTTTTGAAAATTGAAAAAAGAGAGAAACATTTTTTTTTTCTCGTCTTTCTTTATTTTCAAAAACAAATGAGAGCTGCAAAATACTCACCATGCCTCTCAGCAAATAGCTTGGGGTGTCTACTTTCCAAAATGGGGTCATTTGGGGGGGGGTTGTGCCACCTGGGCATTCCATGGCCTCCGAAACTGTGATAGGCAGTGAAGAGTGAAATCAAAAATTTACACCCTTAGAAATCCTGAAGGCGGTGATTGGTTTTCGGGGCCCCGTACGCGGCTAGGCTCCCAAAAAGTCCCACACATGTGGTATCCCCGTACTCAGGAGAAGTAGCTAAATGTATTTCGGGGTGCAATTTCACATATGCCCATGGCCTGTGTGAGCAATATATCATTTAGTGACAACTTTGTGCAAAAAAAAAAAAAAAAATTTGTCACTTTCCCGCAACTTGTGTCAAAATATAAAACATTCCATAGACTCAACATGCCTCAAAGCAAATAGCTTGGGGTGTCTACTTTCCAAAATGGGGTCATTTGGGGGGGTTTTATGCCATCTGGGCATTTTATGGCCTTCAAAACTGTGATAGGTAGTGAGGAGTAAAATCAAAAATGTACGCCCTTAGAAATCCTGAAGGCAGTGATTGGTTTTCGGGGCCCGTACGCGGCTAGGCTCCCAAAAAGTCCCACACATGTGGTATCCCCATACTCAGGAGAGCAGCTAAATGTATTTTGGGGTGCAATTCCACATATGCCCATGGCCTGTGTGAGCAATATATCATTTAGTGACAACTTTTTGTAATTTTTTTTTTTTTTTTGTCATTATTCAATCACTTGGGACAAAAAAAATGAATATTCAATGGGCTCAACATGCCTCTCAGCAATTTCCTTGGGGTGTCTACTTTCCAAAATGGGGTAATTTGTGGGGGTTTTGTACTGCCCTGCCATTTTAGCACCTCAAGAAACGACATAGGCAGTCATAAATTAAAGGCTGTGTAAATTCCAGAAAATGTACCCTAGTTTGTAGGCGCTATAACTTTTGCGCAAACCAATAAATATACACTTATTGACATTTTTTTTACCAAAGACATGTGGCCGAATACATTTTGGCCTAAATGTATGACTAAAATTGAGTTTATTGGATTTTTTTTAGAACAAAAAGTAGAAAATATCATTTTTTTTCAAAATTTTCGGTCTTTTTCCGTGTATAGCGCAAAAAATAAAAACGGCAGAGGTGATCAAATACCATCAAAAGAAAGCTCTATTTGTGGGAAGAAAAGGACGCAAATTTTGTTTGGGTACAGCATTGCATGACCGCGCAATACGCAGTTAAAGCGACGCAGTGCCAAATTGTAAAAAGTGCTCTGGTCAGGAAGGGGGTAAATCCTTCTGGGGCTGAAGTGGTTAATATACGTTTTAATTGATTCACGAATAAGCATATATATATGATGTTTCTCTGTACTTTTCAAAATTGTTAACTACTAATGTACCTTTGTACACTTTTAAAATGTACTGGCATTGTTATCTTTTTGTATAACCCCCTTTATGTTTGAATAAAACTTTATGAAACAAAAAAAAAAAAAAAAAGAGGTAAACCTCAGGGTCAACCCCAGGGACAAAAGAAGTCCTGGGGGAAAAAACACGCAAGACAGAGCGCCAAAGCCTCTTTAGGAAGGGGCGCCCCCGCTCATTCAAGTTGGGGGAAGACTTCTGCAGTTCTCAAAGGTCTGGCAGAAAGAATTGATGGGTGGTCTCCACAATAGCTCTAGGTTACAAGCTAGAGTTCTGAGAATTCCCTACTCCTAGTTTTTCTCAGGTCAAATGTCCCCAATGATCCAGAGAAAAAGAAGTCTCTCTTTCTAGCGTTAGACCGACTTTTGTCACAAAAAGTGAGCATGATGGTCCCCGTGGAAGAGCAGGGGTCAAGGTTTTATTCAAAACCAAAAACGGTACCAAAACCAAGTGGGGGTGTCAGACCCATTCTAGATCTCAAAGATCTAAACCGGTTCCTGAAGATTCGCTCTTTTCACAGGGAATCAATCCGATCAGTAGTCTCCATCCTACAAGGGGGAGAGCTTCTGGCATCAATTGACATCAGGGATGCATACCTGTATGTACCTATTTTCCCTGCTCACCAGAAGTATCTGCGTCTCGAAATAGAAAAACTTCATTTTCAGTTTGCGGCCTTGCCTTCCGGTCTAGCTACTGTACCTCGGGTGTTTACAAGCTTCTGGCTCTTCCTCTGGCCAGATTAAGGACTCAAGGTATAACAATAATAGCATACCTGGACAACCTGCTCTTAATAGACCAGTCGGTAGTCCGCTTGGATCAAAGCGTAGTCGCCACAATCAACTACCTGGAATACCTAGGTTGGGTCATCAACCTAGAGAAATCTTCTTTAAAGCCAGTAAGAAGATTAGAGTACTTGGGTCTGGTCATAGATACAACCCGGAAGAAGGTGTTTTTACCCCAGGGAAGATCAGCGCCATAAAGGAGCTGGTCCAAGGGGTCAGGGCAAAAAAAGGCCCCTCCATTCGCCTTTGCATGAGATTATTGGGGAAGATGGTGGCTTCATTCGAAGCAGTTCCCTATGCTCAGTCTCATTCGAGACTGCTGCAAAACAGTATCCTATCAGCCTGGAACAAAAAGATTCAGGCACTAGGTTTTCCTATGCTACTGTCGCCAAAGGGGCGCCAGAGCCTCAGTTGGTGGAGGATATCCGAGAATCTGCAGAAGGGGAAATCCTTCTAACCGGTTACCTGGAAAGTGTAACAACAGATGCCAGCCTGTCAGGTTGGGGAGCAGTCCTGGAAGAAGCGACTGTCCAAGGGAAATGGTCCAGGACCGAAAGGACCTTGCCCATCAACATTCTAGAGATTTGGGGAGAGTGTCTAGCCCTAAGGGCCTGGACCTTCAGGTTGCAGAATTCTCCTGTCAGGATTCAATCCGACAGTGCCACAGCACTGGCTTATATCAATCACCAAGGAGGCACCAGAAGTCAGGCAGCCCAGGGAGAAGTAAACCATATCCTAACCTGGGCAGAAGAACATGGGCCGTGGATTTTGGCAGTCTTCATTCCAGGGGTAGAGAACTGGTAGGCAGACTACTTAAGTCGCCAGCAGTTGTTCTCGGGGGAATGGTCCCTTCATCATTCCTGGCTATATGCCAAAGATGGGGGATCCTGGATGTAGATCTGTTTGCGTCCAGGTTCAACAACAAAGTCGACAATTTTGTGTCAAGAAAAAGGGATCCATTCGCGTGTGGAACGGATGTGTTGGTGACCCCGTAGGATCAGTTCTCACTGATTTATGCATTCCCTCCTATTCTGCTGCTACTTCAACTCCTTCGCAGGATCAAGCAAGGAAAGAAGTTGGCAGTTCTTGTGGCCCCAGCATGGCCCAGACGATCTTGGTATGCAGAAATGAAAAAGCGAATGGTAAAATTATGCTTTAAAGTGTGCCACATCCAGTATTTAAGAAAGAAAGAAGAGGTTTCCCCTAAGTGGACTTTTAAGTGAACTAGTGGTATCATATAAACAAATATGCAAATTATTAAAGTAACAATACATTTTAATAATAATTGAACATGATTAAAAGATATACGCAAATAGAACTGGAGTATTGATTGGCCTGAACATCAGCTAATATCACCATACTGGGGGTATATGAACAGACCTCCTTACACCCAACGCGTTTCGGGATACCTTTTGGTCCTCCTTCAGGGGTGCAGAGGAAGGAGGAATTCATCTATAGCATAATTGAAAATATATGTAATCAGTATTCATAGGTAGAAAATTGCATACATAATACATACAAATATTAGTATTACAATGATCCATTTACATAGTGTTGAATGGTAAGATGATTTTCAATATTCCGTTATGTAACATTTAAAAAGTGTAGGCAAATAACACAAAGAAGCTGTGCCAATGGGTGGCTATTTTAAGGCATATGGGTATCAAAAATCAAAAATAAATAAAACTAGAGTAGACAATAAAAAACTCAGTGTTGTAGTAATCGACTCCAAGGAGAATTGTGTCCTTACACTCCAGGGCAGTTAAATGGCCAGAAGGATATACTGGGGCAGAAGTGTGGAAGTTACTAAAAGTAAGAACAGTGTACTGAATTATAGTTCCCCAATTGGGACAATTGATATATTTTAGCATTAAGTACTTTGTGGATGCATAATTGGGTAAATTGGAGTACCTGCGTATAGAAGATGTGCGCAAATCAATACAAGCTGAGAAGAGCAGGAAATTGGAAGCAGACTACAGCAACTGCAAGTATAGTAAAACAAATAGTTAATCAATTAAAGGTGTATTCGCAGTAATCACAATCTAATTTGCAAGGGATATATGTATATATATATAAGTCCATGTATAGCAATGAACTGATGGGGGGGTATTGTCAATATCAAATTGCAGGCGTAATACCAGGTGCAATATATATCTGTACCAAACACACCTATATGCCATGAATATGCGGACCAAAAAATAATAATTTGCTTTTTCTTTTCCTAAATAACTGGTAGTAAATACCGTTCCCCGACCATGTCTGGCAATCTATGCTTTTAATTCAGTACTCATCGGTGCAGAGAATCGGTGCACCCGCGTGCATCCTTTCTCTGTTCTGAATAAAACTCTGAACAAATTATAAAAATGATCTATATTACCTTCTTTTTTTTTTTTAACATTTAAACCTTGAAGTAAATAGCATGGATTTTGAAAGTAACTTCACAGGTGACAATCAGGAATCCCTCATGGAGGGGGTACCTCAAAAAATTTGATGACAACGAACAGATTGATTCAGAGATTTCATCCCTTTTCTTCAGACTTCAGTCTTCAGTCAAAATCCCTAGAGAAGAAATCACTCATGTTCTGGCATGTGAAATCTTTTAGGGACTACATTAGAGACAACATCAATCCACTTGGACTCTGTGTCCAGATCTTTCCAACCTTGGACGACCTGGACACTGAGTTCAAACAAACATGGGAACAAATACTTCAGACATGCTCACGCAACCTAATGGAAACACTGATAGGAGAATATACCAAAAGATCTAAAGCTCTTGATAAAGAGATTATCAATCTATGTGGGAAATTACAGAATTTCAAGACACATAAATCCGTTATAGCTAAAGAGAAAAAACTAAAAATACACCTAGAAACTTTTAACAAAGAGATTCTCATTAAAAAAGGACAGAAATTTATACGAGATAAGAATGCATTTGAGGCTGGCAAAGCCTACAAATGGAGCCAGAACAAGTATTACACTAAAGGTAACCCCAACCGGGGACAATACCAAAACCTAAATCCACAAGGCCCCCACATCCCCTTCCAAACTTCTCATAAGACAAAACCAACACTAGGCACTAAACGTCAATATTATGGTGACCCAGCACAAGATCAAAAAGCTAAAAAACAAGTCTTGGAAAACACATCCAAGTTTCCTCACTTGGTCGCTCCCTTATTTGAAACATCACTGAATCCCTCTACACAAAAATTATCATGGATGTCCCCAATCACCAGTGCACCTCCTGTCTCCCTTGAACCAGACTCTAATGATCCATCTTTTTTAGACCGAATTTTAGCAGGCGTCAAGCCAACACCACCCAACCTCAACACGTACACAAAAGTAACACTATGAATCCTTTGAATGAATCCCAAGTGCCAACCAATGCTGACCTAAGTGTAATAAATAAATAAATAAATTTAAATAAATAAAACCTGGATAAATTTGAGGTACATAAAGACCTCCACTTATTTATCCGTAAACTAATCCTCAAAAAATTCTACCATAGACAACAAGGAAATATAGACCGCACTCCTCAAGAGAAAAAAGCTTTGGATCAGCTGATCGCTCTTCCTGAGGAGAA
Source organism: Aquarana catesbeiana (assembly GCF_042186555.1). Taxonomy (NCBI): domain Eukaryota; kingdom Metazoa; phylum Chordata; class Amphibia; order Anura; family Ranidae; genus Aquarana; species Aquarana catesbeiana. The sequence continues at coordinate 97,802,179 of NC_133330.1, forward strand.
CGACAAAACAGACCTCATTGACTCTGTTGACTTACCTTGAATCTTACAGTCAATTGAGGAACAGGATTACTATACTAAAACCAATCCTTCCAAATCATTATTAAAGAAAAAATCAGATTTTTGTCCACCTCCGAGCACTAGCCAAAATGCTGCGGCATTTTTGAAGCTAGTGAACAATGATTTGGAAAAAATGATTTGGTAAAAATTAAAGATAAATGCCAAGGGCCCCACGAATCTAAATAAGAAAGAGTTTGAGGCATTGAAATCACTTGCTGACAATTAGGGATGAGCTTCGAGTTCAAGTCGAACCCATGTTCCACTCGAACATCGCCTGTTCGGTTGTTCGTCGAATTGCGAACGTTATGGGCCTTTCGCGCCAAATTTGAGTGGCGCGTCACGGCCCATAATTCACTGCGGCATCGCAGTGCATTGCTGGCTGATGATTGGCCAAGCATGCACTATGACCCGCATGCTTGGCCAATCACAGCTCCGTCTGTACAGAGAGCCGTAATTGGCCAAAGCCAGGGTGGCTTTGGCCAATTATGGCTCAGGGGGTTTAGTACACACCCCATACTATATAAGGCCGCCTGCGTGGTGGCCTTGTGTAGTGTGTTGCGGCGGCGGAGAGAGATAGAGAGACAGTGTAAATTGATTTAAGTTAGATAGAGTAGGCAGGCTAGTCAGTTAGCTGCACTTACAGTGTATTGTGTATATATATGCATCCTAGGTGTTGTATGTATATATATATATATATATATATATATATATATATATATATATATACACACTGTATTCAGTTTAGCTAGATCCGTTCCTGTTATTCTCTTCCTAATATACTGACAGGCAGGCAGGTGTTTTTACAGTATTTACAGTATTTACAGTTAGTGTACTGTGTCCTTTGCACAGTGTCCACCTAAAGCTACCTGAAGACAATTGCTGGTGTTCTTCTGATCCTATTAATACCACAAGCAGGCAGCTGCAGTATTTACAGTTAGTTTACTGTGTCCTCTGCACAGTGTGCACCTAAAGCTACCTGAAGACAATGGCTGGTGTTCTGAT